>NC_079212.1:8531153-8536153 GCF_029633865.1 Lampris incognitus | reverse complement strand
AGCAGGACCACATGCAGGCTGCGGCCATGGGACTCAGTAGCCCAACTGGTTCGGGTTTGCATCACAGGAAAATAAATCAAATGGTCTCAAACCGTCGACAAAACGGAAGTGTACGTGATATTTTTGAATTGTAAAGATTCAGCCGATATATATATCTAAAAAATATATATATAATTGGAGTGACAGGGCTTGTGCACATTACGGCAAAACTCCAGCAGGACACTCCCAGTGTCAGTAGGGAAGGAGCACCACTGGGGGGCAGCACTGAGGGCCAGAGCAGCGGGCTGAATGGTCTCCGTGGCCGCTCTTCACTTCACAAAGTCAGTTGAAGGTTAAAGACTAGTGCAAGGAGGAGCACGCCGCACACGCACACGCACACGCACACACTCACACATCCACACACTCTTGCCTTTGTGGTGGCGGGAAGTCGGTGGGTAATTGTGACTCCTCTCACGTGACTGCTATGAGTTATTTACTGTCCCCTGCTGACATTAAGTCAGTAGAAATAATGGCGTTCATAAAATTAAAAGAAACAGGGGTAAGAAGCATGACGTCATGGACCTAACGTTGACCTGCCCATAAAACCATGGAGCTCGCGTGATTAAAATAGGGGGGCCATTATCCTGGGAGGCGGCCATTCTCCGGATTAGACTGGGGGGGGGGGGCAAGTCAGCGATACGCAGGTTACCTGGACTGGGGGAGGGTCGTGAAACGTTATAAATCTATCAACCGTAAAACAAGACACGGTTTATGTGTCAGGAGGAGACGTATCAGTGCCGGACCGAGAACCCGCCCACTCAAATAAACGTTCTGGAAACTCACCAGTTTGGCCGGCGGGGGAACAGTGTCCTCTGCTGGACACTCAGGGTAGCGCAGCCACGACAGCCAGGCCCCGTGTACTCCCGGCCCATTCATAATTCCTCTCCTCCGGCTCGTCCGTTCTCCGCGTCTCCCTCCCGCTGTGCCTGGTTTCGCTCTTGGGGAGGGGGAGGGGGGGGGGCTTTGAGGATGTGTTTCAGACTCCTCTCCGTCTCATTGGTTACCGCGCCACAGTCGAAGCCTTTTGGCGCGACAACAGCGCGGCTTTGCGTGCAGCATGGCGCCTGCATTTCACGCGTGCACGCGTGGTAGTTTTGTTTTTTTGTTTCTGCACGAGGATCCTTTCCGAGACCGCCGTCTTCAGCCTCCAAGCCACCGGGAGGGTTACTGTGGAAACAGGGATTCCATGGCAACGGTGACAGGCGTAACCGAGGAAACGACCGTCGCCATGGAGACAGCGCCACAGCGGGCGACATATGCGAGGCATCCGGGGAGAGAAGCGTCCGTCTTCAGGTGTCCGCGTGTGCGCGCGAGACAATAAACGAGTTCGGGCGAAACGGAAGTGCTGCTCCGTGGAGATAGTCTTTATGAAGGAGTCGCGGGAGGTCACTTCTTATTACGCCGTAGCATTAACGCACGGCGAAGGCGACGCACAGCACGGCCAAACAGAGAGAACGCCGGCTGACGTCACCCGCGGCGTCTAAACACGTGCACACACATTTAACCGGACCGGAGTATTTACACATAAACTACGACTGACGAACTACGACTCGTATGACGCAGGTCGGTGCGGTGGGCGTCCTAGTAGTGTGCATGGTAGTCATCGTTCACATTTAGAAAGCGTCTATGCGCTGTCTGCGTGTGCGTGTGCGTGCGTGTGTGTGTGCCCGTTGTAGTACAATAACGTCTATTTTGACAATACACAACAGGTCGTTTCCCTCAGAAGAGCACGGAAAAATGTCACTAATACAGAAGAGAAGGCCTAACGCTTTAGGAGAGCCACCCCCACCCCCACCCATCCCACCCCCACCCCCCGTCTCTCTGAAGCCACAGCGACTGATGAATTCAGAGCATTACAATAAGACACTCTAGTTCTTTGAATGGAGCACAAGACAGTTTACAGTCTCTGAACACACTCAGGTTCAGTGCTCTGTCTGTCTGTCTGTCTGTCTGTCTGTCTGTCTGTCTGTCTGTCTGTCTGTCGCTACGTGTGAGGAGGGAGCCAGCTGTCGGCCCCGCCGCGTTCCGGGGCCGCGGGTTCACCGCACGTCTACACGTCAGTGAAGAGCTTTTTGTTGATATTCACGCAATTCTGCGAGTTGTTCTGGCCGGTGGTGAGGAAGTTGGGCTGCTGCTTGAAGGCGCTGTTCAGGCCGTGCTCCTCGATCACCATGTACTCGCTCTTGCTGAGCGAGGACGTGGAGCGGGTCTTCCTCAGCTCCTCGGTGTCCGCCAGGGGTTGGCAGCTGCCCACGTGGAGGTACTGCGCCTGCTCCTCGCCCTCCGTCTCGCGGTGGTAGAAGTAGTTGAAGTTGGAGACGATGACGGGCACGGGCAGGGCGATGGTCAGAACGCCCGCGATGGCGCACAGGGACCCCACAATCTTCCCCCCGATGGTGACGGGGTGCATGTCGCCGTAGCCCACCGTGGTCATGGTGACCACAGCCCACCAGAAGGCGTCGGGGATGCTGTTGAAACCGGAATCCGGGTCGTCGGCCTCCGCAAAGTAGACGGCGCTAGAGAAGAGGATGACCCCGATGAAGAGGAAGAAGATGAGCAGGCCCAGCTCGCGCATGCTGGCCTTCAGGGTCTGACCCAGGATCTGCAGACCCTTGGAGTGTCGCGAGAGTTTGAAGATGCGGAACACACGAACCAGCCGGATGACCCGCAGGATGGCGAGGGACATAGCCTGCTGGCCGTTGCCCTGTCTCTCCGCCAGCTCCGTCCCCAGGGTGATGAAATATGGGATGATGGCCACGATGTCGATGATGTTCATGATGTTTTTGGAGAAGGTGGCTTTGCTCGGGCACGCAAAGAAGCGCACCAGCAGTTCGAAGGAGAACCAGATGATACACAGGGTCTCCACCACAAAGAAGGGGTCCGAAAAGGGGCTGGTGAGGTACGCCAGCGTCCCGTTTACCACAGGCATGATGGTGATGGGGTCCCGGTTCTCATCCCTGAACTCCGGTAGCGTCTCCAGGCAGAAGATGACGATGGAGATGAGAATGACCAGGACGGACACGATGGCGATGCCCCGGGCGGGCCCGGAGCTCTCCGGGTATTCAAACAGCAGCCACACCTGTCTTTGGAACTCATTCTCTGGCAGTGGCCGCTCCTCCTCCTTGATGAAGCCCTCGTCCTCCCTGAACTTCTCCATGGCCTCCTCCCCGAGCTCATAGAAGCGGATCTCCTCAGAGAAAATGTCAATGGGTACATTGACAGGTCTCCGGATGCGGCCACCGGATTGGTAGTAATAAAGAATGGCGTCAAAGCTCGGTCGGTTCCGGTCGAAGAAGTACTCATTCCGAAGCGGGTCAAAGTACCTCATCCTCTTTTTGGGGTCTCCCAGTAAGGTCTCTGGAAACTGGGAGAGGGTCTTCAGCTGCGTCTCGAAGCGTAAGCCGGAGATGTTGATGACAACCCGCTCGCAGCACTCGTGGTCCGGTTCGTAGCGGTCCAGAGAGTGGTGGCCCGGCAGCGCCGCCGACTCCTCCAGCATGTTGTCACACGCTACCACTGTCATGACGTCAGCAGGCTCCGTCTCCAGGTGGGCGTGGTTCACCTGCAGGGCTCGGCTCGCGGTCGGCGGGACGGCTCGCAGCAGGCCCAGCTGGTCCATGCGCGCGTGTCGACACCGGGACGGACACGCGTGCGGGGGGCGGCGACCGCGCGCCCCCACCGCGAGTCCCGGTCAACCGCCGCCAAACCTCCGTCCGTCCGTCCGTCCGTCCGCTCAACCGGGTCTGTTTTATCACCCCGTCTCTCCCTCCGTCTCTCCTCCTCTCTACTGTGGGTTTACCCGCCCACCGGCGGAGCTCGGCGTTTATAAACGGGCGCTCCACCCGCCCACGGCGCGTGGCGCTGCCAACCTCTCCGATCGCCTCCGCCAATCCGCAAGTGGACCGATATAAACAAGAAGCAACAGACAGGGTGTCAATCACCGCTGTGGGCGGTCCCTCCCGCTCTATAGCTCTCACCCTCTCTCTCTCTCTCTCTCTCTCTCTCTCTCTCTCTTTGTTTTTGTCTATCTTTGTCTCTCTCTTTGTCTCTCCCTCTCTCTGTGTCTTTGTCTGTGTCTTTCTTTCGCTTTCTCCCTCTCTCTGTCTGTGTCTTTGTCTCTCTCTCGCTCTGTCTTTGTCTCTCTGTGTCTTTCGCTCTGTCTCCCTCTCTCTCGCTCTGTCTTTGTCTCCCTCTGTCTCCCTCTGTCTCGCCGTCTGGCGTCGTCTCTCTGTGTGGTGTGTAGGGAGGAGGGCTGTGTGGTTTGGGGGCTTGACTGTTTGTAACGGTATGTAACATGTAAAACTGAACAGCATGTGAGGATGGTGTTGAGGGTCTGATTGGGGTGGTGGTGGTGGTGGTGTGTGTGTGTGTGAGAGAGTGTGTGTGTGTGTTGGAGTAAGAGAGTGTGTGTGTGTGTGAGACAGTGTGTGTGTGTGTGTGTGTGAGAGAGAGAGTGTGTGTGTGTGTTGGAGTAAGAGAGAGAGTGTGTGTGTGTGTGTGTGTGTGTGTGTGAGACAGTGTGTGTGTGTGTGTGTGTGTGTGAGAGAGAGTGTGTGTGTGTGAGAGAGAGAGTGTGTGTGTGTGTGTGTGTGTGAGAGAGTGTGTGTGTGTGTGTGTGTGTGTGTGTGTGAGACAGTGTGTGTGTGTGTGAGAGAGAGTGTGTGTGTGTGTGAGAGAGAGTGTGTGTGTGTGTGTGTGTGAGAGAGAGAGTGTGTGTGTGTGTTGGAGTAAGAGAGAGAGAGGGTGTGTGTGTGTGTGTTGGAGTAAGAGAGAGAGTGTGTGTGTGTGTGTGTGTGTGAGAGAGAGAGAGTGTGTGTGTGTGTGTGTGTGAGAGAGAGAGAGAGAGAGAGAGAGAGAGAGAGAGAGAGAGAGAGGAGTGTGTGTGTGTGTGTGTTGGAGTAAGAGAGAGAGAGTGTGTGTGTGTGTGTGTGTGTGTGTGTGTGTGTGTGTGTGTGTTGGAG
>NC_079212.1:8501267-8530953 GCF_029633865.1 Lampris incognitus | reverse complement strand
GGATCTCTCTCCCAAAATGGACAACGTGCAGTGATGTTGTGTTTACACAATTTACACAATACAACATTGAAAGAGGATAAACAGAATTATAATGGACTTATAAAATTTATGAAGAATATGATGCGCAGGATGCCAAGCACTGTCCAGACACCACCTTAGTTAATGTAGCCTACTTATTCCCCTGCAGTATTTAAAATGTGCTCATAAGTCATGAGCAATTAACAGTTCTGTCCTATGGCTAGAATTTGCTTGTAAAAGCTAACACTTGGGGGCAACATGGTGGCGCAGTTGTTAGTGCAGTCGCCTCACAGCAAGAAGATCTGGGGTTCGAGCCCGGGGACTATCCTGGGGCTCGAACCCCGGGTAGTCCCATAATATTCCATATTGAGTCAACACTGGTATCGGCGGTTCGAATCCCCGTGTTACCTCCGACTTGGTCGGGCGTCCGTACAGACACAATTGCCCATGTCTGCGGGTGGGAAGCCGGATGTGGGTATGTGTCCTGGTCGCTGCACTAGCGCCTCCTCTGGTTGGTCAGGGGCCCGTTCAGGGGGAAGGGGGGAACCGGGGGGGTAGCGTGTTCATCCCATGTGTTACGTCCCCCTGGTGAAACTCCTCAATGGCAGGGGAAAAGAAGCGGCGGGTGACTCCACATGTATCGGAGGAGGCATGTGGTAGTCTGTAGCCCTCCCTGGATTGGCAGAGGGGGTGAAGCAGCAGCGACCGGGACGGCTCGGAAGAGCGGGGTAAATTGGCCAAGTACAACTGGGGAGAAAAAGGGGGGAAACCCCCCCCCCAAAAAATCCACATTGAGTGTAAATTTGGGTTAAAGTAAAAGCTTGGCAGATGTCCCCAACTACATCCTCATTCTCAGATACGTTGACAGTGAACGTATTTCAGGACCGCATATAAGTTGTAAGCAAACGCTGTGCCAGAGAGTCAGGCCTGTGTCAAGCCATCTGAACCCGTGGTACATATTGTCCTGGCTCTTCTCTCCAACACTGTCTGTCTCTCTCTCTTTCCACCAAGACTGTTGAGGGAAACGCAAGCGTCCCCAGTTGGTCCAGATGGTTTTGTGATACAGATGGTAGAAAAACATGACTTCCTGTCTCCTCAGAGACACACTATCCTCCACATCACAGCTTACATCTCCTTTCAGAGGCAACACGCGTGGCGTTTACCACATGAATCCTACTCATGCACAAGCAAATAAAACCTGATTTGGATGGATTTTGTTTCTCGGAGTTTGTCCTTTGATTTTTTTGTTTGGTTGTTTGTTTGGATACTTCATATATGCTGCTTTATCAACACACAATCTCTGTGTTAAAGCGTCACTATCATTATTAAATTCATTTTGGTGGCATTGTGTGGGGCAACTGGAGATGTACACAACTGTTGTTCAGATCAGTTCACTCAAGTCACTCAAGTCAGGTCAAGTTTATTTGTATAGCCCAAAGTCACAAGGTAGTCCCCAAGGGCTTTATGGGAGAAACCTCAGGAAGAGCAACCATTACCCTCTGACCGTCAATGGAATGGACGTGGAGATAGCCAGCGGTGTTAAGTTCCTGGGGGGTTCACATCACAGAGGACCTCTCCTGGTCCTCGCATGTCACTGCGCTCTCCAAGAAGGCCCAGCAGTGTCTTCACTTCCTGCGGCGTCTGAAGAAGGCGAGTCTCCCCTCACCCATCCTCATCACATTCTACAGAGGCACCGTAGACAGCATTCTGACCAGCCGTATCTCTGTCTGGCATGGGAACTGCAAGGCCTCCAACCGTAAATCCCTACAGCGGAGAGGGAAGACAGCTGGAAAGATCATAGGAACTGCTCTCCCATCCATCCAGGCGGCGCACCCGGAAGGCTCTCAGCATCACGAAGGACCCTACCCACCCTTTCCACATCCACTTCACCCTCCTACCCTCTGGCAGGAGGTACCGGAGCATCCGTGCTGCCTCCACCAGACTATGCAACAGTTTCATTCCTCAGGCTGTGAGGTTCCTCAACAGCCTGAACACTTAGACCTTCCATAAAATGACTTTTTGACCGTCTTACCCACTGTCCGTGTCAGGCGTGCTTGTGACGTCTAGGTCTGTGAAGTAATTTTTTGTTTTTAATGCACTTTTAGTTTTTAACATTTATTGCATGTTGTTTGTTTTTATGTGGCAATTTCGTTCTCTTGTATGTATGAGACATGCATATGAGGCGATGACAATAAAAGCAATCTAAGTCCAAGTCAGAGGAGGGCTCCCTCCTCCAGGACGGACATACATGCAATAAGTGTCAAATGCATAAAACACAAAAAGGTAACACAATTATAATGTAACATCACAGATCACACAGAGCAAGGTAATGTAGAATATACATACAGTTAATGCATAAATCAAAGGAAGCTTTTCCAACTCTCCTGCCACATACGGAATAACCACTAGTTTACGCTCAGGCAGCTGTTGTCCTTCTCCTCTCTTCGATCGGCTGGTGCACTGTTTGGGCGCCCAGTTAGGATAACCACACTTAACCAGCGCCTGTTTAATGTGGGATTTCTCCCCTTCCCCGGCTGCTGTGTCGGTGGGGACATTGTCAGCTTGGTGGTACAGCGTCCTGTTGACTCCTAGTTTGTGCTCCAGTGGGTGTCTTGATGCATGCTCAATAATCCAGATAAGAAAATCAAAGAAGGTTGAATCAGTTCATCTGGATACAATGTTTATTGACGGATACATTTCATCAATCAACTACAGGACGACCCCACCCTTAGTAATAGGTCCACCCTTAACACTGACCAAGTGGGTCTGCGCCTGAAACTGTCTTCAGTCCACATACTTCACATACAGGGGGCAGTACTATAGGCAGAAGCATGGGTGTGCTATGGGTTCCCCCAGTCTCACCTGTAGTGGCCAACTTGTACATGGAGGAAGTGGAAAAGAGGCTTCTGATGTCCTGTCCAGGGACACCACCTAGCCACTGGTTCCGATTTGTGGACGACACCTGGGTTAAAATGAAATCTCAGGACATACCGCATTTCACCGACCACATTAACTCTGTGGACACCACATCAAGTTCACCAGGGAGGATGTGGAACATGACAGGTTAGCCTTCTTACACTGTGAAATTGCAATTAGTGATGGGGGACATTTGATTGTTGATGTTTACCGTAAACCAACACATACTGATCACTACTTAAGGTTTGACTCTCATCATCCACTGAAGCACAAACTAGAAGTCATCAGGACGCTGCACCACCGAGCCGACAACGTCCCCACCGACACAGCGGCCGGGGAAGAGGAGAAATCCCACATTAAACAGGCCCTGGTTAAGTGTGGTTATCCTAACTGGGCGCTTGCCAAAGCCAGAAGACGCCCAAACAGTGCAACAGCCGATCGAAGAGAGGAGAAGGACAACAGCTGCCTAGGCATAAACCAGTGGTGATTCTGTATGTGGCGGGAGTGTCGGAAAAGCTGAGACGCATATTTTCCAAACACCACATCTCAGTTGCTTTCAAACCCCAAACCCGCTGCACCAGAAGTTGGTCCATACCAAGGATCGGGTCTCCCAGCACAAACAGAGCAATATAGTGTACGCTGTTAAGTGCCAGGAGGACTGATGTGACTTGTACATTGGGGAAACCAAACAGACGCTGGCCAAGAGGATGACACAGCACAGGAGAGCTAGCACGTCAGGCCAGGACTCCACAGTCTACACCATCTACAGGCCAGTGGCCACTCTTTCAAGGATGAGGATGTGCACATCCTTGATAGGGAGGAACGCTGGTTTGAACAGGGAGTCAAAAAGGCCATCTATGTGAAGAGGGGACGACCATCCCTGAACCGAGGGGAGGGGGGTAACAGTACATCTGTCACCATCTTACAATGCTGTGATCGCAACTATTTCTCAACCCTCTGTGCAGAGTACACATGACCATTGAAGCTCTGGTTAATGGGCACACCCATATTCGCGTATGAAACTGGTCGTTCATTATGCAACTGTATTGTTTATAAGGGGTGGGGATACCTGCTGTCAGTTTAGACTGAACAGGTCACTTAGCTGAGTGACGAAACATTATCTGTCAATAAACGTTGAATCCAGATGAACTGGTTCAACCTTCTTTGAGTTCCAGTGGATGATGAGAGTCAAACCTTAAGTACTGATCAGTATGTGTTGGTTTACAATAAACATCAACAATCAAATTTCCCCCATCACTAATTGCAATTTCACAGTGTAAGAAGGCTAACCTGTCATTTTTCACATCCTCCCTGGTGAACTTGATGTGGTGTCCACAGAGTTAATGTGGTTGGTGAAATGTGCTACATCCTGAGGTTTAATTTTAACCCAGGTGTCATCCACAAATCTGAACCAATGGCTAGGTGGTGTCCCTGGATAGGACATCAGAAGCCTCTTTTCCACTTCCTCCGTGTACAAGTTGGCCACTACAGGTGAGACTGGGGGACCCATAGCACACCCATGCCTCTGCCTATAGTACTGCCCCCTGTATGTGAAGTATGTGGACTGAAGACACAGCTTCAGGAGCAGACACACTTGGTCAGTGTTAAGGGTGGTCCTATTGCTAAGGGTGGGGTCGTCCTGTAATTTCATACAGACTACCTCCACTGCTTCATCAACAGGAACGCATGGGAAGAGAGGTGTAACATCATACGAGACCATCGTTTTATCCGCCTCCATATCGTCACTTAGATGAGTGATGAAACATATATCTCTCGATAAAGCTTGTATCCAGATGATCTGATTCAACTTTCTCTGATTTTCTTACTTGGATTATCGAGCATGCATCAAGACATTTTAATACATAAACTTTAGCACATTTAAACGTGATGGGTGATAAACTTGTAAAGAGAGTACAGGGTACATCTAGTGAATCTGTGTCCATCCAAGACAACATGAGGAACCCCACAGATGCAGTCAAGAGCCAGCGGGACCCCCCCCCCCATCACGAACCAGCTCTGCTCAGTGGAGCCCTGCATAGACTTCATATGCACACAAGAGGCGAGGCAGACTTCCACACAGCATTCACACAGGGAGAGGAAGAAGACGACAGAAGTTGTCATAGTGAAAACAAATAGTATAAAAGCAATTTTGAGTGAGAACAGTGCAAACGATAGCATGAAGCTCCAGGAGGGAGGGACTGCGTCCAAGGGAAAACATGACGCATCACAAACAGGCTCCAAAGTCATCAGGCGGCCGAGAGAGAGAGAGAGAGAGAGAGAGAGAGAGAGAGAGAGAGAGAGAGAGAGAGAGAGAGAGAGAGAGAGAGAGAGAGAGAGAGAGAGAGAGAGAGAGAGAGAACTAGCGGACTGTGGGGTCTTGCACTGGGCCTTCACTGGCCAGACTGATGACTCTGCCACCCACCCACACACACACCGCCAGCAATTCATTGCCTCGAGCTCCACTAAAATCGAAACAATATGCAAACTACATCATCAATGAAAAGTAACACGCGCACAGCTCCAAATGAACAGTTGTGGAAAGGATCAAAACAAACAGAATACCACCACTCACACATCAACAGTGTTTTTATTTAGTTTGGGCAAAAATGAACTCATTCGTTCATTCATCCATTATCCAAACCTCTTATCCTGCTCTCAGGGTCGGGGGATGCTGGAACCTATCCCAGCAGTCACTGGGCGGTAGCCGGGAGACACCCTGGACAGGCTGCCAGGCCATCACAGCCCCCCCCCCACACACACACACACATCCCTAGGGAAAATTTAGTATGGCTGATTCACCTGACCTACATGTCTTTGGGCTGCGGGGGAGACCGGAGCACCCGGAGAAAACCCACTCATTCAAAAACGAACTCATTTCAGCTAAAAGTTGCCTTCCGACACCTGCTAACTCATGTGCTCAAACCACCGGCTCAACAGGCCGCAGCTATGCTAACCCAGTTATTTCTCCCACTGAGACACGTGCCGACCGGCCTTCCCATGGCCCGGACGTTCGCTCATGTTGCTCAGTATAATCCGCCAACAATAAAGTAAGGATTTTTTTTGACAGATAGAATTTGGGCCACATATCTCACAGCAGCGGATTCGAGCACTGTCAACAACAATCTTAATCACCTTGATAGATAATTAATACAGCAGCACTCACCAGTAACCTGAAAACGAAAAAGTGCCTCACGAAGCCCTCGCCTGCCTGTGTGAGCCCTTCGAGCTTCGGTCTTATAACTGACGTAAAACCTCTCCAACCAGGGCGTCCGGGTAACGGGGTCTATTCCGTTGCCTACCAACACGGGGATCCCAGTTCAAGTCCCCGTGTTACCTCCGGTGTGGGTTCCATTTCTGCTCGGGTACGATATCGACTCGGGGTCCTTCGACTGCATATGACGTCACGGATTATGTTGCTAGCTAGCGTTAGCTTTATAGTTATTTAGCTGTGTGTTTTTTACAACCCACGGTGACACAGAGTTGGTTAGTAAAGGTGCGAGGCCGCAGGCCTGAGCTGCGTCTAATGAGCAAGGCCACAGGGTCCTGGATGATAGAACGTGCATGAGGGCCGCAGGCCCGAGCTGCATCTAACGTTGCTCTACTGTTTCCCGCTGTTCCTAAACTGAACTAGCCCCTACCCAAGCCCCTACCCAATCATAATGTGTGAAGTAGTGATGTCATCTGTAGTCGCAGGACCCCGAGCACATCCGGTAGGGTGAGTAGATCAAGTACGCACACTGGCTTGGTCAGGCGCCCCCTACAGACACAATCGACTCTGTGCATAACTGTAGTCCACTAACTTCCGGTTTCTACTGCAGCGGTCATACCAGCTTCCTGTACACTATTCTATTCTAACGGCATATTTTTTGCGAGGCCTGTAAGATTGACCATGGCTCAATGTCAACGACATGCACAGAATCGCCGACAAACTTTCACCTGCGCCTACCAGCAAACGGGTGAAGTTTCAAGTTGTACATGTCAAGTTACGTCCACAACTATGAGGATGAGCGGACGGATGGACGGACGCACAGAATTTGAACATGTTTGAACCAGAGCTGTTTTTATCTTGTAGGTCACACAAAGCTGTAATCTGACTGGACGGTCAACGATCTGACAGATCAATGGCAAACTGGGTTCAAACTTTGAGCATTTCAGCTTTTTTTTAAAATATAAATTATTTCTGATTTTTCCCTTTTTCAAATCAGTGGCCAATCGATCCCCATTTTAGTTCAAACCCCCGCCCTCGTACTGCATGCGTTCACCAACTGCATCTCTCGGGCCGGCAGTCTGGAAGGAGACGCCTCGCCCCTTTCGGGACAAGGCGAATCCAGGTCGAACCACTGCTTTTCCCCCCCACACACCCAGGGACGCATTCATGTGACGAACACAAGCCGACTCCGCCCCCCTCCCGAAGACAGCGCTGCCAATTTTTGCTGCTTCGTTGAGTCCGGCCATAGTCGGATCTGACGAGACTGGGGCGTGAACCCCGGTCCCCAGTGGGCAACTGCATCGACACAAAGCCGATGCTTAGACCGCTACACCACCGCGGACCCAGTGCATTTCAACTTTGAGAGCAAAGGCAAGGTAGAAATGTCCTGCGGTCTGCAGTGCCAAAGGTAGAAGAACAACGGCTCTGCTGACACGTGGTTCACCCACTCGTGATGACTGCTTTATGCAGAAATTTTCAAGAGTTAACATCACATGCAGCAAGGATATTCAATTATGAATAAAGCCCTGAAGTCCTGAGAGATTCAGGGAATATAGTCCTAAACATTTAAAGACATGTAGGCTAAAGATGAAGCCACATTACAAATCTCTTACTGCATGTTGCACATGCCACAGAGGAACACTCCACCTGCCAAAAGAAATGAAAACAACCAGTTCTAGATTTGCCCCCTTCTTTCTTTTGCAGAAGGGCGCAACGAATGCCATAACAACCAGCCATGTGATGAACACACTCTGAAGTTCTGTCGACGCCATCAGACAGAAGTTAACACAACGTTCTGTCAACTTCTGATGGCGGTGCGAATTCACATTTGTAGCGGCCTCACCCAGTACCGTCCATGCAGCGTCTTTGTCCACATCTGCGTCTAAGTTTGTCTTGGTTTGATGGCTGGGAGAGCTGGTGCTGGATCGGCTGAGAGAGCCTGGTCTGCTGCGTCCTGTGGGCCCAGGGATCCCAGCCCTGCCTGGAGCTGTACCCGAAGAGGAAACACAGAGGGCGGTCTGACAGGACGTGGACGCGGGGCAGGCTAAGCTAAGTACTAGCCCATGCAGACCGGCAGTTCTGATAACACCAAGGGCGGTCCGGCGGCGGCCTCGCCTAGCCTTGACTGTGTTTTTGGTGTCGTCACGTGGAGTGCGGGGAGGTGTGTTGAAGGTGTCTGGCTGGGAGAGCTGGCATTGGATCGGCTGGGGGAGCCTGGTCTGCTGCGTCCTGTGGGCCCAGGGACCACGACCCTGACTGGAGCTGTGCCTGAAGAGGAAACACCGAGGGCGGTCTGACAGGATGTGGAAACAGGGCAGGCTAAGCTAACTGCTAGCTCATACAGACCGGCAGTTCCAACAGTCACCCTGGCTGGCGTTCGCTCTCCTCAAGAGAGTTTTTTGTTGTTGTTGTTTAGTTTAGATAAATGTGTTAGTTTGGATATATGTGTTCTGGTAGTTCTTGTAGTTTTTGGATGTGTTTTTGTGTTTGTGCTGCACTGCTGTGGGCTGGGGGAGGCCATGTGTCGTTTCATTTCATGTGCATAAGTTCATGAAATGAAACGACAAATAAAGTGTTACTGATTCTGTCTGTTGAGTCATACTGCACGACATCTGAAAGACAACAGACTCCAGCAGTTGCCAAAAATACATAGTGACCACTGGCGGAGGATTTATTACAGAGTGGGGGGGGGATGTTAAGGAGGGCGACCATGGTGGGCCGCCCATCAAAAACATTTCCATATTTCTCCTCTCCGGCTTTGTCTCGCTCTGTGTTTCACGAAGAGAAGAAAAGGAAAAAGTGAGGTGCTTTGGCCTTACTGTGTCTGTAAAAATGTGTGTGTGTGTGTGTGTGTGCGCGTGTGTGCGTGTGTGTGTGTGTGTGTGTGTGCGTGTGTGTGTGTGCAGACAGCAGGAGGTCCATACCATGTCAAAGCTTGTTCTCTAAGGGCCTGGACTTCACAGAGGCAGGGCAATAACTCCTTAACACAACCAAACACTCTCTAACACACACACACACACACACACACACACACACACACACACACACACATATATATATATATATATATATGCTCTCACAGGTCGTCCATCTTCGGTAAGTGGGTCAGCCTGTCTTTGCCAGCAGCAAGTCTAAGAACATTGACTTTCCTTTCCTTTCCTTTATCTTAAGTCCTTCATTACCAGGGACTGGGTCTCGACCCACAGGTCAGCTGCAGGAGATTTGATTTGGGTCACTAAATAAAATCTCCTGCGACGTGGCGCAAAAAAGAATGTTTTGCAGAATTTCCTCCGTAGTCTTTTATTTAATATTTATATCTGCACTACACCTCTGAGCCACACGAAGGAGCTTGTTGGTATTTCTACCATACTCACTGTTTCCACTGTAACACAAAACACGGAAATGGACTGGATGCTGCAGCCGATACGCACGTCCTGCTCTCCTCTTGTCCACCCGGACTGGAATGCAACACTGAAAAGCAAGCAAGCAAGCCCACCTATCACATTAGCAAGGTGTAACTTAAATTAATATACTCACTGCATATCTGGAGTAGGCCTCTACTACTGCTACTACTACTACTACTACTACTACTACTTCCGGCTGCTCCCATTAGGGGGCACCAAAGCGGATCATCTGTTTCCATCTCTTCCTGTCCTCTGCATCTTCCTCTGTCACACCAGCCACCTGCATGTCCTCCCTCACCACACCCATAAACCTCCTCTTTGGCCTTCCTCTTCTCCTCTTCCCTGGCAGCTCCATGCTCAGCATCCTTCTCCCAGTATACCCAGCATCTCTCCTCCACACATGTCCAAACCATCTCCATCTTGTCTCTCTTGCTTTGTCTCCAAACCGTCCAACCTGAGCTGTCCCTCTAATATACTCGTCCCTAATCCTGTCCTTCTTCCTCACTCCCAGTGCAAATCTTAGCACCTTCAACTCTGCCACCTCCAGCTCCACCTCCTGTCTTTTCATCAGTGCCACTGTCTCCAAACCATATAACATAGCTGGTCTCACAACCATCTTGTAAACCTTCCCTTTAACTCTTGCTGGTACCCTTCTGTCACACATCACTCCTGACACTCTTCTCCACCCACTCCACCCTGCCTGCACTCTCTTCTTCACCTCTCTTCTGCACTCCCCGTTACGTTGGACAGCTGACTCCAAGTATTTAAACTCACATGCCTAAAAAGACAATATTCAGGAAAAGTAAATAGCACATAATGGGCCTAATGAGATTTGCTGTGGAATAGTCAAGCCAATTTTATTTGTGTAGCCCAATATCACAACTTACAAATTAGCCTCAGGGGGCTTTACAGCAACACAACATCCTGTTCTTAGACCCTCCCATCGGGTAAGGAACAACTCCCTAAAAACCCTTTAACAAGGAGAAAAATTAGGAGAAACCTCAGGGAGAGCAGCAGAGGAGGAATCTGTCTCCCAAGATGGACAACGTGCAATGGATGTTGTGTTTACACAATTTACACAATACAACAGTGAAAGAGGGTAACAGAATTAATTATAAGATATATGAAGAATATGAGGAGGAGGATACCAAGCAGTGTCCAGATGCCACCAGCGCAGCCCAGCACCTGAGCCACGCACCCACCGTCACCATGTAGACCCAAAAAACCAAATAAATAAATACAAATAAATCAATAATCACACGTCTGAGTGAGAGAAGGATATAACATTGAAACAAGATAACAAAATCATATGGATTTATAAGATATATAAAAAGAAAATGTGATGAGGGGGATGTCAAGCAGCATCCAGGTGGTGACCACCATTCACACACACAGAGGAAGAGGAAGGAGAAGACGTCATTCAGAGAGAGAGAGAAAAGACGTGTGAGAGAAGAGAACAGTTGCAATAGTCAATCTATGCTCTATAATCTATACTCTATGATCTATGCTCTATAATCTATACTCTATAATCTATACTCTATGATCTATGCTCTATAATCTATACTCTATGATCTATGCTCTATAATCTATACTCTATGATCTATGCTCTATAATCTATACTCTATGATCTATGCTCTATAATCTATACTCTATGCTATATAATCTATACTCTATACTCTATGATCTATGCTCTATAATCTATACTCTATGATCTATACTCTATGATCTATACTCTATGATCTATGCTCTATAATCTATACTCTATGATCTATACTCTATACTCTATTATCTATGCTCTATAATCTATAACCTATACTCTACAATCTATTCTCTACAATCTGTACTCTTATGAGCTATACTCTATACTCTATGATCTATACTCTATGATCTACACTCTATAATCTATGCTCTATAATCTATACTCTATGATCTATGCTTTATAATCTATACTCTATGATCTACACTCTATGCTCTATAATCTATACTCTATGATCTACACTCTATAATCTATGATCTATGCTCTATAATCTATACTCTATGATCTACACTCTATAATATATGAGCTATGCTCTATAATCTATACTCTATTATCTATACTCTATGCTCTGTAATCTATACTCTATGATCTACACTCTATAACCTCGTCAGCAGAACAATGCTTGGTAAATTCATTGACCTACATGTCGTTGGACTGTGGGAGGAAACCGGAGCACCCGGAGGAAACCCACGCAGACACGGGGAGAACATGCAAACTCCACACAGAGGACGACCCGGGACGACCCCCAAGGTTGGACTACCCTGGGGCTCGGACCCAGGACTGTCTTGCTGTGAGGTGACTGCGATAACCACTGTGCCACCAGAAATCTGATTTATGATTTGCTTATTTGATTTGGTGAAAATTTTACACCGGATGCCCTTCCCCATGCAACCCTCCCCCCATTTGTCCGGGCTGGGGACCGGCACTAAGAATGCACTGGTTTGTGCATCCTCGGTTGGCGGGTTCTTTGTGACCTACCGTGTTACTGGAAAAATTTGTCTAATTAATGTATCAGCAGCGAGCACGTGTACATGTGCACGCCATCAGCATCAGACAGAGATGTTCTGCTGTGACTCCACCAGCGCCACCCCACTGCCGCAAATTAAAATGCATATGAGGATTTACTCATTCATACCATAAGCCACTGCAAATGTCAGTGCTCCTCCTGAGCTGTCCAGACACACACACACACACACACACACACAACTTATCCCTCACATAGTCATTCATCTTCCTCTCCCCATCGTTCTTCATCTGTCGCCACCGCCCCTTCTCTCAAAGGTGCCACCGCCATGAATTATTCACTCTCGGCATTTACAAATATTTACTCTTGTGGCCCGCGTACCTTTTCACACGTGTCATCAATACCTGACCCACATCATGAGCAACATCCTCCCCTTTAATAAATCTCACTTCTCGCCCTGTGTCGAGTTTGACTCCTCAGGGATCCCAGATACCAAAGAATCTTTGGCCCAGATATGGCCCACATCTGCAGTTATCTTACGGCCCGCATTTGGCCTTGAATGAGGGCGTTGACTCAGGGTGAACGTGGCTGCCCCAACTCAGCCACACTTGGGCCACATTTGGGCCACATCTAGCTCACACAACACTTGCCGTAACCCAAGTCAGGCCCGGTTCATTACATTTGGGCCACGTCTGGCCCACACAACACTTGCCGTAACCCAAGTCAGGCCCGGTTCATTACATTTGGGCCACGTCTGGCCCACACAACACTTGCCATAACCCAAGTCAGGCCCGGTTCATTACATTTGGGCCACGTCTGGCCCACACAACACTTGCCGTAACCAAGTCAAGCCCGGTTCATTACATTTGGGCCACGTCTGGCCCACACAACACTTGCCGTACCCAAGTCAGGCCCGGTTCATTACATTTGGGCCACGTCTAGCTCACACAACACTTGCCGTAACCCAAGTCAGGCCCGGTTCATTACATTTGGGCCACGTCTGGCCCACACAACACTTGCCGTAACCCAAGTCAAGCCCGGTTCATTACATTTGGGCCACGTCTAGCCCACACAACACTTGCCGTAACCCAAGTCAGGCCCGGTTCATTACATTTGGGCCACGTCTGGCCCACACAACACTTGCCGTAACCCAAGTCAGGCCCGGTTCATTACATTTGGGCCACATCTGGCCCACACAACACTTGCCATAACCAAGTCAAACCCGGTTCATTACATTTGGGCCACGTCTGGCCCACACAACACTTGCCGTAACCCAAGTCAGGCCCGGTTCATTACATTTGGGCCACGTCTGGCCCACACAACACTTGCCGTAACCAAGTCAAGCCCGGTTCATTACATTTGGGCCACGTCTAGCCCACACAACATTTGCCGTAACCCAAGTCAGGCCCGGTTCATTACATTTGGGCCACGTCTAGCCCACACAACACTTGCCGTAACCCAAGTCAGGCCCGGTTCATTACATTTGGGCCACGTCTGACCCACACAACATTTGCCGTAACCCAAGTCAGGCCCGGTTCATTACATTTCGGCCACGTCTGGCCCACACAACATTTGCCGTAACCCAAGTCAGGCCCGGTTCATTACATTTGGGCCACGTCTGGCCCACACAACACTTGCCGTAACCAAGTCAAGCCCGGTTCATTACATTTGGGCCACGTCTGGCCCACACAACATTTGCCGTAACCCAAGTCAGGCCCGGTTCATTACATTTGGGCCACGTCTGGCCCACACAACATTTGCCGTAACCCAAGTCAGGCCCGGTTCATTACATTTGGGCCACGTCTGACCCACACAACACTTGCCGTAACCCAAGTCAAGCCCGGTTCATTACATTTGGGCCACGTCTGGCCCACACAACACTTGCCGTAACCCAAGTCAGGCCCGGTTCATTACATTTGGGCCACGTCTGGCCCACACAACATTTGCCGTAACCCAAGTCAGGCCCGGTTCATTACATTTGGGCCACGTCTGGCCCACACAACACTTGCCGTAACCCAAGTCAGGCCCGGTTCATTACATTTGGGCCACGTCTGGCCCACACAACATTTGCCGTAACCCAAGTCAAGCCCGGTTCATTACATTTGGGCCACGTCTGGCCCACACAACACTTACCGTAACCCAAGTCAGGCCCGGTTCATTACATTTGGGCCACGTCTGGCCCACACAACACTTGCCGTAACCCAAGTCAGGCCCGGTTCATTACATTTGGGCCACGTCTAGCCCACACAACATTTGCCGTAACCCAAGTCAGGCCCGGTTCATTACATTTGGGCCACGTCTGGCCCACACAACACTTGCCGTAACCCAAGTCAAGCCCGGTTCATTACATTTGGGCCACGTCTGGCCCACACAACATTTGCCGTAACCCAAGTCAGGCCCGGTTCATTACATTTGGGCTACATCTGGCCCACACAACATTTGCCGTAACCCAAGTCAGGCCCGGTTCATTACATTTCGGCCACGTCTGGCCCACACAACATTTGCCGTAACCCAAGTCAGGCCCGGTTCATTACATTTGGGCCACGTCTGGCCCACACAACACTTGCCGTAACCAAGTCAAGCCCGGTTCATTACATTTGGGCCACGTCTGGCCCACACAACACTTGCCGTAACCCAAGTCAAGCCCGGTTCATTACATTTGGGCCACGTCTGGCCCACACAACAGTTGCCGTAACCCAAGTCAGGCCCGGTTCATTACATTTGGGCCACGTCTGGCCCACACAACATTTGCCGTAACCCAAGTCAGGCCCGGTTCATTACATTTGGGCCACGTCTGGCCCACACAACACTTGCCGTAACCCAAGTCAAGCCCGGTTCATTACATTTGGGCCACGTCTGGCCCACACAACATTTGCCGTAACCCAAGTCAGGCCCGGTTCATTACATTTGGGCCACGTCTGGCCCACACAACACTTGCCGTAACCCAAGTCAGGCCCGGTTCATTACGTTTGGGCCACGTCTGGCCCACACAACACTTGCCGTAACCCAAGTCAGGCCCGGTTCATTACATTTGGGCCACGTCTGGCCCACACAACACTTGCCGTACCCAAGTCAGGCCCGGTTCATTACATTTGGGCCACGTCTGGCCCACACAACATTTGCCGTAACCCAAGTCAGGCCCGGTTCATTACATTTGGGCCACGTCTGACCCACACAACACTTGCCGTAACCCAAGTCAAGCCCGGTTTATTACATTTGGGCCACGTCTGACCCACACAACACTTACCGTAACCCAAGTCAAGCCCGGTTTATTACATTTGGGCCACGTCTGGCCCACACAACACTTGCCGTAACCCAAGTCAGGCCCGGTTCATTACATTTGGGCCACGTCTGGCCCACACAACACTTGCCGTAACCCAATTCAGGCCCGGTTCATTACATTTGGGCCACGTCTGGCCCACACAACACTTGCCGTAACCCAAGTCAAGCCCGGTTCATTACATTTGGGCCACGTCTGACCCACACAACACTTGCCGTAACCCAAGTCAAGCCCGGTTCATTACATTTGGGCCACGTCTGGCCCACACAACACTTGCCGTAACCCAAGTCAAGCCCGGTTCATTACATTTGGGCCACGTCTGGCCCACACAACAGTTGCCAGTGCCGTAACTGAGCCGTAAGTACTGAAAGTGCCCCAGATTAGGCCCAAATACGCCTGCTATCTGGGATGTCGAATGAATGTTGCACGTCCCACTTGGACTTTGTGACAAACGTGTGTTTCTCCCTAACGGAGGACGAGAACATCAAGAAGAAAGAGGCTTCATTGTTGTTACTGTAGCCACTTCTCTGTAGGGTCCAGCGATGAGTTCTCTGCATTTAACCCACCCCATTGTATAGCAGCAGGGGGCAGCTGCAGCACCCGGGGACCAACTCCAGTTTTTCCTTCCACTGCCTTGCTCAGGGGCACAGGCAGGAGAATGAACCCTAACACGCATGTCTTTTTGACGGTGGGGGAAACCGGAGCACCCGGAGGAAACCCACCGCAGACACGGGGAGAGCCTGCAAACTCCACACAGAGGACGACCCGGGATGACTCCCAAGGTTGGACTACCCCGGGGGTTCGAACCCAGGACCTTCCTGCTGGGAGGCGACAGCGCTAACCACTGCGCCACCGTGCCGCCCAGCAAACCACCGTATGTCAATAAATATTGTGTCCAGATGAACTGATTCACCCTTCTTTAATAAAACAGACCTCCCGTTCTTTCTGTACTGCTCGGTTTTCACCGTTTCTTTCATTGGGTACACTCTGCTCCACCCACTGGCTGCTGTTAGACAGGCAGCCTCCATCGGTTTGAGTTTTGTTTTTGTTGCAAGCAGAGGGGGACAGTGTGATAAAAGTGAACATTTTCTGTTTCCTGCAAAAGGCTGATAATTGTTTATTCCATCACAAACACACACACACACACACACACACACACACACACACACACACACACACACACACACACACACACACACACACACTTCAAAACTTGCAACCGAGCGTTGCTTTACCCACGGCTGTTGTCGGCCACAGCCATGCAGTACACACCGCCATTAAACCCAATTCACAGGTCGTGTCTCTCTGTCCCTAGTCCCGATCCACTAACCCTTGACCCGGCAACAGTGTACCACCCCCCTCCCCCGGAACTGCAGAACATCTCCCCCAGCTATGTACTACTAACACTTATACCCCCCGGTGAACCTGAACACACTACACAGTATGTATGGAAAGGCCATGTCTGCTAAAAAACAAGCCTGATTTTCAACATTCCTCTCTCTCTCACTCTATATATACACAGTGGTGTGAAAAAGTGTTTGCCCCCTTCCTGATTTCTTCTTTTTTTGCATGTTTGTCACACTTAAATGTTTCAGATCATCAAACAAATTTAAATATTAGACAGAGATAACACAAGTAAACACAAAATGCAGTTTTTTAATGAAGGTTTTTATTATTAAGGGAAAAGAAAAATCCAAACCTACATGGCCCTGTGTGAAAAAGTGATTGCCCCCCCCCCTGTTAAAGCATAAATTAAGTGTGGTTTATCACATCTCTGGAAAGCTGAGTTCAATTTCTCTAGCCATACCCAGGCCTGATTACTGCAACACCTCTTCTTAATCAAGAAATCACTTAAATAGGACCTGCCTGACAAAGTGAAGTAGACCAAAAGAGCCTCAAAAGCTAGATATCATGCTGCGATCCAAAGACATTCAGGAACAAATGAGAAACAAAGTAATTGAAATCTATTGGTCTCGAAAAGGTTATAAAGCCATTTCTTAAGCTTTGGGACTCCAGCGAACCACAGTGAGAGCCATTATCCACAAATGGCGAAAACATGGAACAGTGGTGAACCTTCCCAGGGGTGGCCGGCTGACCACTTTACCCCAAGAGCGCAGCGACGACTCATCCAAGAGGCCACAAAAGACCCCACAACAACATCCAAAGACCTGCAGGCCTCACTTGCCTTAGTTAAGGTCAGCATTCATGACTCCACCATAAGAAAGAGACTGGGCAAAAATGGCCTGCATGGCAGAGTTCCAAGACAAAAACCACTGCCGAGCAAAAAGAACATAAAGGCTCGTCTCAGTTTTGCCAGAAAACATCTTGATGATCCCCAAGACTTTTGGGAAAATACTCTGTGGACTGACGACACAAAAGTTGAACTTTTTGGAAGGTGTGTGTCCCATTACATCTGGTGTAAAAGTAACACCGCATTTCAGAAAAGGAACATCATACCAACAGTAAAATATGGTGGTCTGGGGCTGTTTTGCTGCTTCATGACCTGGAAGACTTGCTGTGGTAAATGGAACCATGAATTCTGCCGTCTACCAAAAAATCCTGAAGGAGAATGTCCGGCCATCTGCTCGTGACCTCAAGCTGAAGCGCACTCGGGTTCTGCAGCAGGACAATGATCCAAAACACACCAGCAAGTCCACCTCTGAATGGCTTAGGAAAAACAAAATGAAGACTTTGGAGTGGCCTAGTCAAAGTCCTGACCTGAATCCGACTGAGATGCTGTGGCATGACCTTAAAAAGGCGGTTCATGCTCGAAAACACTCCAATATGGCTGAATTACAACAATTCTGCAAAGATGAGTGGGCCAAAATTCCTCCACAGTGCTGTAAAAGACTCATTGCCAGTTATCACAAACGCTTGATTGCAGTTGTTGCTGCTGAGGGTGGCCCAACCAGTTATTAGGTTTAGGGGGCAATCACTTTTTCACACAGGGCCGTGTAGCTTTGGATTTTTTTTCCCTTAATAATAAAAACCTTCATTTAAAAACTGCATTTTGTGTTTACTTGTGTTATCTATGTCTAATATTTAAATTTGTTTGATGATCTGAAACATTTAAGTGTGACAAACATGCAAAAAAATAAGAAATCAGGAAGGGGGCAAACACTTTTTCACACCACTGTATATATTTATTTTGATATACTTTAAAGCTCTCCATAGAGAAATTACACTCTGCATTTACCCCATGCTAGCTGTGTAGCTAGGAGCAGTGGGCAGCCACCGTGCAGCACCTGGGGACCCGCTCCAGTTCTTTTCCCATCGCTTCGGTCAGGGACACAGACAGGAGTATGAATCCTAACATGCACGTCTTTTCGATGGTGGGGGAAACCGGAGCACCCGGAGAAAACCCACCGCAGACACGGGGAGAACATGCAAACTCCACACAGAGGACGGCCTGGGATGACTCCCAAGGTTGGACAACCCCGGGGTTCGAACGCAGGACCTTCTTGCTGTGAGGCGACAGCGCTAACCACTGCACCACCATGCCACCAATATAGTATATATTGTCAGCATATATATATATAAATAAAACTATATATACACTATGTTGTAGTAATAACACTCCGTTAGCAGCCATAAAAGTGAGCAGACTTCTGTGTGCCTCGGAAACACCACTGACATTGGGTCCACGTGTAGCGTCACCGGTGGACAATCTGTGAATATGAAAACTACATCTCGTAATTCCTGGTTTGTCGCTATCTTTGGTGCATCGGCTTCAACAACACAGACTATATTGTATAAGCAAATGTGACTAACAACGCTACATACAGATATAGTGTTAAGACGCCGATGTACACATCGGAGATGGCGGCACGTACGGCCGCCTCAGTGAGTTGGTGCACACTGTTTTGCGTGCTTTCTCATTTTAACGCCGTTTCTGGCAACAGGGCGTGGACAGTTTTCACGAGAGAAGAAACACTTAACATTAGGGAATCTGCTCCTCTTCATTTATACCCAACTTTTCTTGCCCCTGCCGTGGAATTATTGGACACTTTAGTGAAGGGAGTTGTGGCTCTTGGACGAGTGGTGAGATGCAGAATGACAAGCCCGGGTTCACCTCCTCCTTTTCCAAACTCAGATGGCTTTGTTTGGAAAAGGAGGAGGCATTTAGGAGCGGGGACAAGGAAGGGTTTAAAGTAGCAAAATACATGTTTGGTGAGGCGGTGAAGGAGGCCAAACCGAAGTATTCAGGGAAGATGGAACAGCCCTTCTCAGCCAACGATTCTGCCTCAGTCTGGAAAGAACTGACAAAGATCACCAATTACAAACCCGACCCTTCCCCAGCACGTCTGGATGACTCCAGACACGCTGATGAGCTGACGGAGTTCCACTGTCATTTCGAAAGACAAAGGGACAGTTTGGACTGTATCTCCCAACCCCCCAGCTATCACCCCCTTTACTCCATCGGTTCCATCCACCCCCCCTTCCGAAGGGCCCCATTTCTATTACCAACGACCCCCCACCCCAACTGCCAGCCTGAGCACCCCCCCCACCACACCTTCTCTCTTGATCCAGGAGAGGGATGTTAACAGGCTGTTCAGAAGATAGAACCCCCGCAAAGCAGCTGGACCCAATGCTATTTCCCCCCTCCATCCTTAAACATTGTGCTGACCAGCTGTCTCCAGTGTTCACAGACATTTCAACACCTCCCTGGATGACTGCCTCAAAGCCTCCACCATTATCCCTCTCCCCCCCAAAATGAAGGATCACAGGCCTAAATGACTACAGATGAGTCACTCTGACCTCTGTAGTGATGAAGACTTTTGAATGCCTTATGCAGTCTCACCTTAAGTCCATCACCGACCCACTCCTGGACCTGCTAGTTAGCATACAGAGTCAAAAGGTCCACAGATGATGCTGTCAACGTGGCGCTCTACTCCATTCTCCTTCACCTGGACTCTCCTGGTACCAACGCCAGGATCTTTTTTGTGGACCTCAGCTTCGCATTCAACACAGTCAGCCCTGCTCTCCTCCAGGACAAACTCTCCCAACTCCACATGTCCCACTTCACCTGCAGGTGGATCACTGACTTTCTTCACATGCTGGGTCAGCACGTGAAGCTAGGGAAACATGTCTTGGGCCCTTGGCCCATCAGCACCGGTGCCCCCAAAGGCTACATCCTGTCCCCGCCTCTCTTGTTGCTTTACACCAATGGCTGCACCTCCAGACACCAAATTGTCAAGCTCCTTAAGTTTGCGGACGACACCACCATCATTACACTCATATCCGAGGGTGACAAGTCTGCTTACAGATGGAAAGTTGACCACCTGGTTTCCTGATGCAGCCAGAACAACCTACAGCCAAACCCCTGTGTGACTCCATTCCGTTCCCTTGGCACAATCACCACACAGGACCTCAAATGGGAGCTACACATCAGCTCCCTCATCATTAAAGTACAGGAGAGGAAGTAACTCCTGTGGCAGCAGAAGAAATTCAACCTGCCGCAGACAAGGATGGTGAATTTCTACACCTCTATCACTGAATCCATCCTAACCTCCTCCATCACTGTCTGGTATGCTGGTGCAACCACCAAGGATCAGAGCAGGCTGCAGTGCATCGTCCACTCAGAGGAGAAGGTGATCAGCTGCTGCCTTCCATCTCTCCAGGACCTGCACGCTTCCAGGACCTTGAGACGGGCAGGGAAAATTGTTGCCGACCCCTCCCACCCTGGACACCACCTTTTTGAGACTGCCTTCTGACAAGAGGCTGAGGTCCATCAGGACCAAAACTCACACGACAAGAACAGTTTCTTCCCTGTTGCAGTCGGACTAATCAACGGGTCGCCCCTCACTGACAGCCACTCTCCAACACACACACATGTAAAATAACACAAACTTTATATACAATTGTACTTTTACTTTTTTGCTGTTTGTTTACTTGTACCAACAGCACCAAGATAAATTCCTTGTGCATGTAATGCACATGCCAATAAAAGAATTTCTGATTTTGATTCACAGATCGTCCTCTAGTGATGTCAATGGCAGACACAATTTCAATGGCATTTCAGAAAAACACAGAAGACCACTCAGTGTTATGGCTGCTAATCCCTGCAACATATGAGTTTTTTTCTCATCCTTCAGTTTCACATATTGACCCTGTCGACAAAGGATCAATATATTGTCATGCAAGGTAGCCTTTGGTGTCTTTATGAGACGGAGCGGTTTAAACACTTTCCAACCTGTACGTCATTAATATTCAGAAATCAGAGCAAAAGTTTAACATTTGAGTCTATGGAAGACCCAGTGTGTCTGCAGACGCTGAAGGGTACCTTGCGTGCCATATATCAGTGCTCTGTCATGACTGTAAAATGGAAGTACGGGATGAGAATGTGTTGAACATATTTATCGAGATAATCTTCAAAGCCACGACTGTTTCCCATCAATACCTCGGATGGCTTCTGGTTAGACTCCAGTATACACGAATCCCAGCCTTTCTTGTCAGTGGGACTTTGTGGAGAATGGGTGTGTAAGTGAATACTCCTGTAAAAATAAAAAATAATAAATATCTAAGCTATTGGAGAGGGATAACTGCTGTCTTAGTGAGTGACATCACTTAGAAAAGAGAAAGTCAGGTCATCTGTGTCATTCTCTCAACTCCGGTGTACCCAAGGGCTCTGTCCTAGGACCTCATGCTATTTCTACACATAAATGGGAAAAAAAGAAAAAAGAGTAAAGGCGTGGAAGGTGAGAGGAGAAGAGAAAATGATAAAGAAGACAGGAAATTAGAAGTGGAAAAAAAAGTTACTGTAAGTATAGTGGGTGTGTTCTGACTCTCTCCAGGCCAGGGCAAAGTGCTAATAACACTGGGACCAGTGAAGATGCAGGTGACCTGAGAAATCAGAACGCACACACACACACACACACAAACCTCCACCCACCACTTTGACAGATGACTTCCTCTGGCATCGAGGGAATGTGGGAGCGTGAATTGAATTTATAAAAACCACACAAACGCTGATGCACACACTGCACCATAGACAGAATGACATTGGCACAGTTAAATCTCAATTACATTGCAGCCATGGTGGCCTCAATCTCTATAAGACCTACCTTCACTTTGTCCCCTCATATAACTCCCTTCATCCCCATCAGCCCTCCCTCCTCCACCTCCCTCTATCCATCCAACTTCTGTCCTGCCACAACACACCTCTCCTCCTTCTCTCCAATTTCCCTTTCCTCACCCCCCCCCCCCGATTCCTACGTTCCCCATTTTCACATACCTTTTGAGTGCATATGGCAATAGGTTTTAAACCATACGAGTGTTGTGAGCATTTCTGCGTCTCGGTGTGCGGGTGTGACAGAGGACGCCCACCCACCCTTGTGTTCGAATGTGATATATCGTAGAAGAATCTGCGGCAGGGGGGAACGGAGGCCACGGAGCCACGACTGTTTCTGAGGAAGGCCTCAGAGTGCTAATTGTCCCTGTCATATCTCGGCCTGGCCTCATTTACATAATCACGGATTTGGAAGCGGCTCGTTAAGCAGCACACAGTGGGCTGTGGTGGGGGGAAAAATAAAGCCAGCAAGAGTTAAGGTGAGACGCTCCCCTGCACGATTCTAAGTTCCTCTCTCTAAACAGGTCATGTGAGAACATTCTGTGAGATTTGATTTCAGACGGCTCGGATCATTCAGATCTCTGGATTTCGTAAGACACAGCTGGCCTCATGTTGGACCTGTACAGGCTGTTGTCAGCATCCTCACCTGCTCGGCACCGCGTCCTTACCGGCAGGCTGTGACCTCCACAAGGACGGCAACAAATAAAAGACAAGGAGGTGGAAAAAGGAGAGGAGTGGTCTGGGGATGGAGTGATGGAGTGATGGATGTAGGAATGGAGGTGTGGAAGAGAGGGGAGGTTATTCCATTAATCTGCAGGCCAGCTCCTGGTCACCTTTACCATGGCAACAATGCCCAAAGCAGGAGAGTTAATAATGAAGGAGACAAAAGAATAAAGCTGCCAATCAAAGAGCTTCAGTCTCCACTGCACCCAGTGAATTATTCACCACAGGCACTGATTAGAACGGAGAGAGAGGGGGGAGTCAGAGAGCGAGAGAGAGAGCGAGAGAAAGAGAGAGGGAGACAGAGAGAGGGGGGAGCAGGAGAGGGAGAGAGAAAGAGGGAGAGAGAGAGGGAGCAGGAGGGAGAGCAGGAGAAAGAGAGAGAGGGAGGGAGCAGGAGGGACAGAGAGAGAGAGAGAGAGAGAGAGAGAAAGGGAGAGCTCTCTATTTAAATCAAATTGTCAAATTACTGGGGCGTCCGGGTAACGTAGCAGTCTGTTCCGTTGCCTATACACGGGGATCGCCAGTTCAAATCCCCGGGTTACCTCCAGCTTGGTCGGGCGTCCCTACAGACACAATCGGCCACGTCTGCGGGTGGGAAGCCGGATGTGGGTATGTGTCCTGGTCGCTGCACTAGCGCCTCCTCTGGCCGGTCGGGGCGGCTGTTTGGGGGAGAGGGGGAACTGGGGGGAATAGCGTGATCCTCCCCCATGCTACGCCTCCCCCTGGTGAAACTCCTCACCGTCAGGTGAAAAGAAGCGGCTGGCGACTCCACATGTATGGGAGGAGGCATGTGGTAGTCCGCAGCCCTCCCCGGATCGGCAGAGGGGGCGGAGCAGCGACCGGGAGGGCTTGGAAAAGTGGGGTAATTGGGGAGAAAAAGGGGGACAATCTCCCCCCAAAAAAATAATTAAAAAAAGAAAGAAAAAAATGATCAAATTACAAACACTTAACATACATCTCTAACAAGTCCTACAGTGATCATTCAGCAACAGTTCCAGAACATGAAAGAACAGACAGAGAACAGACCGGCCTCCTGTGAGACCCCTTCTATCCAAGCTCCGCAGCAAACATGAGCTCATCCGCTATGGCTGAACACGGCACCCCTCTATAACACCAGATGGTTGTGCATTTGTCCCGATCCTTCATCGCTCTGTATTGATTAAAATCTACCCTTTCCCTGGCCTTGACCGTGCCGGTAAACAAGAGTTCAACATCACAGTCGGCAGATTCTTCGATTCTCTTTTTTCTTCCGGCTAACATAAATACACTTTTTGCCCGTCCTACAATGAAATTCAAGAGTTGGCACTGATCTTTTAAACACTGGCTATGTTTAAAACCGAGAATAAAAGTCTGTTTGTAAAAACGTTCTCCAGATGATCCAAGTAATTTGTCTAGAAACAGAAACAGGGGTGCGAGTCCAACACGTTCTAAAAAACAACGGAAAACCCTCTCTCTGGGCACAACAGGGGCAGCTGTCGTCCACGTTAGGGTTTAACACGGAAATAAAAGCGGTGACAGCCACTCACGCAAGACCCTCCGCTGCAGAGCAGCCGTTTCTTTCATTAACAGCGGTTTGTATAAAACCCTCCAGACCGGCTTCACACCCTCTCTCAAGCCCAGCTGGGCTGTCCGGGGGTGCATCAGTCCGACCACTCAGTTTGTCTTTATTCAGCATTTGAACCATCATACTGTACATGGCCTTGCCTTGAAGTTCATTTACACCCGGGTTCAAAGCATTTCCCAGATCTAAAAACGGACCCGAGCAATTTTTAAGATCAGGAATCATTTTTAAAACAGGAAATAGATCCTCAATATCAAGTCGTCATTTTTATTTGTATAGCCCAATATCATAAATAACAAATTTGCCTCAGGGGGCTTAACGGCAACACAACATCGCGTCCTTAAACCCTCACATGGGATAAGGAACAACTCCCTGAAAAACCCCAAACCTTTAGCAGGGAGAAGAAATAGGAGGAAACCTCAGGGAGAGCAGCCGAGGAGGGATCTCTCTCCCAAGATGGAAATGCATTTACACAACGTAACAATGTTACGATTTCATTTAGAAGACGCTTTTATCCAAAGCGAAGTACATCTGAGCGTTATTACGACACGAGCAAGGATCTAGTCAGGACACAACAACACAAGGGCCAGAAAACTAGGTCGACTTGTACACAATTTACAGAATACATCACTGAAAGAAGAGAACAGAATTATAATGGAATTATAAAATGTATGAAGAATTTGATGAGGATGCCAAGCAGCGTTCAGATGCAACCAGAACAGCCCAGGACCCGAGCCACGCGACCACCATCATCATATAGGCCTGACAGACAGACCACACATGCACACAAGAGACTCACATCACACCAATCACATACACGGGAGAAGAGATTAAAAAAAAAAATACGCCAAAAAAAAAAAACATGTCCTAAATAATAAAAATATCAGGATGAATAAAACCACTGCAGTATGATGCCAAAAGTTCACAGTCTTTTTTGGTGAGCTGCCTGTTCCAATTACACAGAAGCTGACTAATGAAGCATACAGGTCTCACTCCCAGGTCAGATGCTAGAGTAGCAGCATTGGGCCCAGCCAGCGCCACCACCTGACCCAATGTGATGACCTCTGCCCGGCAGAACACTTTTGACACAGTGAGTCCTGTGTCGCAGGTCATGTCCATATGTCCACCATACACCACCAGTTCTTTTAAAAGCCAGCTTAAGAGAGTCAGAACAGCTCATTCTCTCCTTCTTGAACATATTTCACACTCTTACGAGCCCACGATAAAAATCAGGCAATCCATTGACGTTTGTGTTAAGATCCTTTAAAAACATAGGCATGTTTATTCCAAGTCCACAAAAACATTGAAGTATTGCAGAGACTACTGGGCTCCACACCAAGTCTCCCGGCCCAGTGAGTAATCTCTGAATGAACTGTAGACAGAAGGCTGCACCCCTGCAGGCCAGATGGATCAGTCCTTGACCACCTTCGTCCTTAGGAGGGTACAGCACACTCTAAGGAATCCAGTGCAATTTGTCCCTGAAAAGAATTCCCCAACACTGCCTGAATCGTAGCCAGGAGATGTTGGTTGGAGGATCAACGTCTCTATGCCATAGAGCTGATGACTCCAGGTTTTGATTACTAACATGTGACCCCTATATGACATTTTTGATCAAATCCATTTCCACTTCTTAAGACTTCTTCAGCGCTTTTTCACTTTTTTAAAACATTCTCCCAATTCTTATTTAAAAAAGGATTCATCCTCCAAAAACACTCCCAAATATTTCTTCCCTCCCATTTTCCACGTCAACCCCAAGGTAACATGAGCTTACCACTCAGTCCCACTTCTGCCATCAGTAGCTCACTTTTGCCCCAGTTAACGCTAATTGATATTTGACCAAACCTGTTAACTTTTTTTTTTGCTAGCACATCAATATCTCTTTGTTCCATTACAAAAACAGCTACATCATCTGCATAGGCAGAGAGTTCGAGTGTTGCGCTGCAACCAGGAAAAACAACTCCAGACAACTCATGCCTCAATTTATGCAAGCAGGGGCTCAACGCCAAGAAAATACAACATTCCAGACAAAGAACATCTCCTCCTAATTGCCCTCTGGACCTTAAAAGGAGCACTCAAACCACTGTTATATTTAAGTACACTCTCAATGTCACTGTACTAAGCCTTGATCTGAGCTATAAATCCTGGGCTGGAACTGAAAGCTTTCCGTTTGCCAGCAGTACTGGTGATCAACTCGGTCAAAAGCCTTTTCCTGATCTATGGAAAAAAGGCCAGTTTCACCTCCCAATGAACTAGAGATGTCCAAAACATTCCTAACTAAAGTAATGCTGTCAGTGATCAGCCTGCCGGGGCACACAGTAGGCCTGGTCAACATGGATAACCTCCTTCATAATTTTTCTCAGTCTGTTTGCTAACATCTCAGAAAAGATCTTGTAATCAGTGCAGAGCAGGGACACTGGCCACCAGTTCTTTATGTCTTGCCGATCCCCTTTTTTTCAGCAAGAAAGTAATGATGGCCATAATCCTGGAGATGCTTGGATACAGGATTAAGAACACAGGTCGCCAACAGTACCCACCATGGAAGAGAAGGCTGGAAGCCAATATCAAAGCAGCTTGATATATTAGCCAGTTAACAGAGGTGCAGAAAGGTGTGATGAAAGACAGGCCCTGGTTGAAGAAGTACAACAAGCTGTCCATAAGTGGGGCCCTGGAAATTGCCAAACAAAGGCTCACAATTTTGGCCGCCAGGCTGAAGAGATACACTAGAGAAGTAGAAGCCAAACGAGTAAATGGCCTGTTCCTCAAAGAACCATCCAAAGTGTACTCCCTGCTGCAGAGTAATAAGGGAAAAACATCAGACCCACCCAGAGCAGAGACTGAGCAATACTGTATATGGGAAAAGGAGGCATCACACGACACCAATGCCCAGTGGCTGGTGGGCCTAAGAGCAGACCACATCAATATCCCAGAACAAGAATCAGTTATCATCACACTGGCCGACATCCAACGACGGGTCTCAAACATTAAGAGATTGGACTGCAGCAGGCCCTGACATAGTTCACAGCTAGTGGCTGAAGTCGCTAACGACACTCCACGAACGCCTGGCAACACAGATGAACCGGTTGCTAACATCAGTGTCTCACCCTGACTGGTTAACACAGGGGAGAACAATACTGACCTGTTCGGGGGGGGCTGGGGGAAATAGCGTGATCCTCCCACACACTATGTAACCCTGGCGAAACTCCTCAGTCAGGTGAAAAGAAGCAGCTGGTGACTCTATATAGTATACCGGAGGAAGCATGTGGTAGTCTACAGCCTTCCCCAGATCGGCAGAGGGGGTAGAGCAGAGATAGGGACAGATCGGAAGAAAAAGGAGGAAAGGTGGTGAGCACTGAAGGGGTTGAATTACCAGATGGCAGGAAAACAGACATACAGGCCAGTTACAAGTACCTGGGTATTCCACAAATGGAAACCATAAGGAGTCAGCAAGGAGGTCAGCTACAGCCAAATAACTCCAGAGTGAGGCAGGTCCTGAGGAGCCAGCTCAGTGGAAAAAATAAGATCCAAGCCATCAACACATGTGCCCTACCAGTCTTCAGATACCCAGCTGGAATAATAAGCTGGCCAAAGGAGGAGATAAAGTCAAGTCAATTTTATTTGTATAGCCCAATATCACAAATCACAAATTTGCCTCAAGGGGCTTTGCAGCAACACAACATCCTGTCCTTAGACCCTCGCATCACATAAGGAGCAAATCCCTAAAAAAAAAAAAAAGCTTTAACAGGGAGAAAAAATAGGAAGAACCCTCAGGGAGAACAACAGAGGAGGGATCTCTCTCCCAAGACGGACAACGTGCAATGGATGTTGTGTTTACACAATTTACACAATACAACATTGAAGGAGGATAACACAATTATAATGGAATTATAAAATATATGATTAATATGATGAGGATGACAAGCTGTGTCCAAACACCACCGGCACAAAAAACAAAAAACCAGTTACACATCTTAGCGAGAGAAGGATATGACATTAAAACAGGATTACAAAATTATATGGACTTATAAGATATCCATCCATCCATCATCCAAACCGCTTTTCCTTACTCAGGGTTGTGAGGATGCTGGAGCCTATCCCAGCAGTCATTGGGCGGCAGGTAGGGAGACACCCTGGACAGGGTGCCAGTCCATCACAGGGCTCACACACATACACACACACACACACCTAGGGACAATGTAGTACGGCTGGTTCACCTGACCTACATGTCTTTGGACTGTGGAAGGAAACCGGAGCACCCGGAGGAAACCCACGCAGACACGGGGAGAACACGCAAACTCCACACAGAGGACGACCCGGGACAACCCCCAAGGTTGGACTACCCCGGGGCTCGATCCCAGGACCTTCTTGCTGCAAGAAGGTCCTGGGTTGTTGTCCTTCAGCAACAAGAAGATTTATAAGATATATAAAAAGAAAATGCGATGAGGGGGATGCCAAGCAGTGTCCAGGTGGCAACCACTGTCACCATGGAGACCTGGGAGCAGGACAGATTGCACATGCACACAAGGGAGACTCACATTACACCATTCACACTCAGAAGACGAGAAAGAAGAAGACATCATTCAGAGAGATCGAAAAGACGTGAGAGAAGAGAACAGTTTGCAATAGTCAATAATCTATCTGCTATAATCTGGTCGGCAGATCAGTGGTTGGTAAATTCATTGAGACAGAAACCGACCCGCCATGCAGTACAGGTTGTGAAGCACTCAACTTAAAGATTAACTAATTGCAGGCTACGGCAAAAAGATGAGTTTTAAAGGACTCAACAGACTCCAATTGTCTGATGGCAGCAGGCAAGTTATTCCACAAGAACGGGGTTAGGGTTAGCTGAGGGTTAGTGAGTGTCAGGGCAGGGCCACGGTGCAGGCTGAAACCAGGAAGATCCATGAGTACATCAGAAAGAGGGTCCCCCAGAATGAACTGCTGAGTGAATACCTCAGGCAGCAGAAGACAGAGAATGCGGAGGGGAAAAAAGAGGCGGTATCATGGAA
>NC_079212.1:8478316-8501067 GCF_029633865.1 Lampris incognitus | reverse complement strand
AGAGAGAGAGAGAGAGAAGAGAGAGAGGGAGAGAGAGAGAGAGTGAAAGAGAGCGAGAGAGAGAGAGAGAGAGAGAGAGAGAGAGAGAGAGAGAGAGAGAGAGAGAGAGAGAGAGAGAGAGCGAGCGAGCATGTGTATGCCTGTGTTGGGTGTAAGAGAGACAGGCTGCATGTTTGCTGGGTTTCATCTTAGCCACAGGATATGAGGGGAAAAAAAAGACGGTTGAGATCTTTTCATTACGCCCAATCATAAATTCCATGTGGCCTTCTTTCCTTCTCAACACCGGCAAGCAAACACACACACACACACACACACTTCTGCCTTTTCAATTAGCAATGCTCCACAACACTACACTTCCTGGCAAACTTTTAATCATTAGGATGTATTAGTGACTTTAATACATTCAGCTCATGTAAAAATAGCCTTATATGATCACTCCGCACAGCCAGGCAAAGCTGGTCCGAAAGATGGTTAATTACAAGCCTATGGCACAAAAGGAAGCATGCCACACACAGACACACACAGACACACACATTTTCTGCTGGGCACCAAATTAGCAAGACACATAAGGTTGTCAGAGTTCTAGATGTTTGCCGTTTACTGGGTGACAGTACGGCGCATTAACGCGAGACCTGCGTAACGTCTCCTCCACCACCTTACTGGCACGGAGCGGCAACGTTCTGGGAGGATTCCCGTTTTCGCAGGAGAAAATGTGCATGAAAGAACAAGCCGTAAATGCCAATAATACTCCACAACGTATTTATCGAAACGCTCCCTGGGTACGGTGACCTGAATGTTCAGATTAAATCCGAATAGCTGGTCTAATGAAGTGCAAAGCGCCACATCTGTCGGAAAACACCGGGCTGCACGTCTGCCATGCAGAGTAAAACCAAACTTAGCAGGCTTTCCTAAATCACCAAGTTTACTGCTTTTTCCAGGATTGAGGGTGATCCTCAATTTATTGAATACTGCTGGATACAACACACACACAGTTGCAGATGTGTGTGTGTGTGTGTGTGTGTGTGTGTGTGTGTGTGTGTGTGTGTGTGTGTGTGTGTGTGGTGGTGGTAAGAAGTTGCTGAGCTCTGTGTTTTGCTGGGATTACACATGGTGGAATAACGCCACGGGCGACCAGATGGAAACTCTCTGAGCTGGAGCTCCTCTCCGTCGAGTTTCTGCAGCCCATCAGTCATCTGCATCTCCAGGATGACCGCCCCGCCAGCTGGCTGTGCAGTGACCCCTGGTCTGAAGAGGGACCTCCTCGAGTTTCGGAGTGTTGCGTTCACGTAATAAGTTGTCCGACACGTTTGAAAACAGCAAGGTGCTGGAAAAGATGGAGTCAAAACCAAGTCGCACGTTCTTTTTACAATGCACCGTACCCAACATATTGAAATACCTTACTGAGAAAAATGAATCATAACGGCTGACTGATCATCGGAGAGCGAATGGATAATTTCTCAGCTTTTACTTTAATATCGCTCTATGAAGAAGGATTTTTTGTTTGTATATAAGATGTAGCTCTATAAAACCATTAGGTAGAAATAAATAAAATTAGTTTTGTATATCACCAGACGGCTGATTTAACAACTTCTGATGCTCTTGACGCACAAACTCATTGGCTGCCATTAGGATTCTGCAGCCTGCTGGCCCATTAAGTGTCCTTCATTAACTCGCCGTGCTACTACATATACATACAGAGTAAAATCCTTATCAACCAAAAACACGACGCAGGGAAAGTAGATGGCACAATTCACTGAAGCAAAATGTGAGACATTCAAGCCTACGTGAGTGTCCAGAACGAGACAGAGCTCGGTCCGACTGCGAGATGAAGTAACAAATAGTTTCTGGTGAGTTTCTGGCATCCGGGTCGTTCATAAAATCAAGACTCGCCTGTGAAAAATGCCACAGCAGAGCTGAGCTCACAGGAAGACGTCTCCCTTTGTCTCACAGGTAAAGAACTGCCAAGTCTAAATGTCTCCTACCTTCCTGTAAAAGGTCATCGTTATTCTTCTGGATGAACGACAGAGGGAGATTTTGAAGGGGAGACAAAGAAGAGGTCAAGAAAGGGAGAGAAGGGGTGTAGTCCCTGAGGGAAGAACATCAAGAAGAAAACTAGGATGATGATGATGATGATAACATTTAAATAAGCAATAATCTATTAATAATAAATTAACTGAAAAAATGCATCATTTCAACACTATACTATAAAATGGGGGTGCGGCGGTTAGCGCTGTCACCTCACAGCAAGAAGGTCCTGGGTTCGAGCCCTGGGGTTGTCCAACCTTGGGGGGTCATCCCAGGTCGTCCTCCGTGTGGAGTTGGCATGTTCTCCCCGTGCCTGCGTGGGTTTTTGTCCGGGTGCTCCGCCTTCCTCCCACCATTAAAAACACGTGCGTGTTGGGGTTAATACTCCTGTCTGTGCCTCCGTCCAAGGCAATGGAAAGAAGAGTTGGAGCTGGTCCCCGGGCGCTGCAGCTGCCCACTGCTCCTAGCTACACAGCTAGGATTGGTTAAATGCAGAGGAATTTCCCCACGGGGATTAATATGGCATGCCAGAATCCAAAATCAAAACCAAAAACCATAGACTCCCGTCCGGCTAATGCAAACCACCATTAGGCCCATGCACAGTTTCATTTCTGTTTCCTCTGCAGCTTTCTACACGTGCACGTCCAGTCTGCCAACCATCAGGTGGCTCATAACGGGCAGTCGAATCCAAATAAAGATGAACTGCACTGAATAAAACAGCAAAGATGTGTGACTCTGGTACGGGGGCAAACAAAAAAAGGGCTACAGATGCATTTCATCCACATTAAACTTCAGAGCATCGCTCCAAGCCGGCGCCGACAGCCCACAACACGCAGACTAACCAAGCTCCTGTCCAACGTCCACTGCATAACATTTAACAGAACTGGTTTGTAAACCATCAGAATATTGACTGGTGATTTTTTAATAGAAATTGTATATTTCACATTTCGTACTTCTCCCTTTCAGTCCCAGTATTGTTTGCTCTGCTAGCTTATGCACATTGTTGCCTGGTGATATCAACACTATCACTACGGCCCTATCATAATGAGAGGGAAATGAATGCACTATACATCACACATAGTGCATGTTAGTTACTCCCCTTTTTATTCTGCAGTCTCAGAAAGTGCCTGACGGAGCTCGCCGGTTCGAATCCCTGTGTTACCTCCGGCTTGGTCGGGCATCCCGTGGGTCGGGCATCCCGTGTCTGTGGGTGGGAAGCCGGATGTGGGTATGTGTCCTGGTAGCTGTACTAGCACCTCCTCTGGTTGGTAGGAGCGTCTTTTCGAGGGGGAGGGGGAACTACGTCCCCCTGGTGAAACTCCTCATTGTCAGGTGAAGAGATGCGGCTGGCGACTCCACATGTATCGGAGGAGACATGGGGTAGTCCACAGCCCTCCCCGGATCAGCAGAGGGGGTGGAGCAGCGACCGGGACGGCTGGGAAAATAGGGTAATTGGCCGGATACAATTGGGGAGAAAAATTCAATAGCTGATATTCAAATATTCAATAGATATACTCAACATTATTCAACCATTTATTATTGATATCAATAAAAATATGGCTGGTATCTGAAAACCCACAGGTCCCACACCACAAGGCACGGCATACAATGCACATGCAGTACCTTACTAGCTAGCCAAGGAGCCAGTGTTTTGGATAAAAGAGCCATTAATCAGATGAGGTGGCCTGTCCATTCAGTCATTATACAGTGAAACTTTACACAGCCTCCTCTTACATTCAATTCAATTTATTGTCATTAAAAACAATGTGCAGGCACATGTTAAAAATGTAATGAGGGCATATGGTACATACTGTACTACATGCAAGGATTAGTATCAGGAAGAACGCAAGTTTATCGGAAAGCATATGCTAACGCCGCATATCATAATAACACTGTTAGCTGTGGTGGTCTCAACTGTGCTTAAGTCCCAGTTTATAGTTTCTGGGAGTAACAGCAAGGTCCAGGTATACTTTGAATTATACTGTGATCAATACCCGGGTTATTTATCATCCATCCGCTTGCTAACCAGCAAGGGACCTCTACTTCATGATCTACTGAATGATCGTAAGTTTGATTTCTTGTGCTGGATTAAGCAACCCAATGACTTTCCACAGCTTAATCAAACAATTCCTCCCGGGCTTTTGTACGCCTGCAAATCCCGTGCCGCTGGCAGGGTTGGGGGGGTGGTCTCGTGATACTTCACAGTGAAAAGTGTCTTCTATAACTGTGCCAGTGCATGTTTCATTTGAGTCCACTGTCCACTGTTCATCGACCATCCAAGCCCAACAACGATTTCTTAAATGAACTTTCTGTTTTTCTAACCTACTTATGTTCTTTGTCCCCTAATGTAATATTGCTGGGTGATTTTAAAATACACATGGACGATGTCCACAATACTCTCACAAGGGATTTTACATCATGCCTGGACAGTTTTGGATTACAGCAATATATTGATTTCACTACGCACTCCAAAGGACACACACTTCATCTGATTTGTTGCTCTGGTGTAACTCCTCTTAATGGCAATGCATCTGATTTGCCCATTTCCGACCATAAGTTAGTGTCTTTCAATGCTAACTTAACATTATCCAAAACAAATCTGTCACGCTCCATCTCGTTCCGTAACATTAAGAATATTGATTTATCTGCTCTTTCCAGTGGAATTAATAACCAGGAAAGACAATTTATCCACCCCAGACGAACTGCTCCCTCATTAAAACAGTGGAATTTATAGTCTTTTAAACAGTCTTGCTCCTTAAAAAACCCTGTCTGTTTCCTTTACCCACTCTGCCCCTTGGTTTACACCTGCACTACGCCAGCTTAAAGCTAAAGGCTGTCGCCTGGAACGCCTTTAATAATAATAATAATAATAATGGATTACATTTATATAGCCCTTTATCTAGACAACCAAAGTGCTTCACATTGAAGGGGGGAAACTCACCTCAACCACCACCAATGTGTAGCACCACCTGGGTGATGTACGGCAGCCATTTTGCACCAGAACACTTACCACACATCAGCTTGACAGGAAGGAATCATTGAGCAAATTACACAGGGGATGATTAGTCAGCCAGGTTGGGAATTTTGCCAGGACACCGAGGGGAGGGGCGGGGAGGGACCCCCCCGGGAGGGACCTCTCCCCCCCACACACACACACACACACACATTCTTTGCGATAAGTGCCATGGGATCTTTAATGACCACAGTGAGTCAGGAGCTAGGTTTATCGTCTCATCCGAAGGACGGCATCTCCTACAGCAGTGTCCCCGTCACTGGGATTTTTGTTTTTTTTGTTTTTATTAGGACCAGAGGGAAGACTGCCCCCTATTGGCACACCACAACACCATTTCCAGCAGCAACTCAGTTTTCCTGGGAGGTCTGCCATCCAACTACCAGCCAAGCCGACATCTGCTTAACTTCCATCATTCGGCAGAGTCAAGAGTCCATGTTCGAAAACTGGCCTTGTGGTTCATACAGACATGTATGACAACCATATACTTCATCATAAGGAGGCTCTTTCCACAGCTAAATCAACCCTACTATGCAAATTTAATTAGATCAGGCAAAGGGAACACAAGAGCCCTGTTTTCCACAGTATGCAATACACTCTTGCACCTCATCTGTATTCAGCTGCTCAATGTAACACCTTCATGACCTTTTTTAATGCCAAAATTGAAAATATTCACCAGCGATTGACCTCTTTGAACAATAGTACATACAGTTCACCTTAGTCGCCCTTCTACATTCCCCTTTTTTCTTCACTACCTAGTTTTAAGCTCCCAACTGTTGCTGAAATATCTGGTTTCATTCATAAATCCAAATCATCTACCTGCCAGTTAGAACCCCTTCCTACTAATTTAGTAAAAGTCTGTCTACCTTTCCTGTCCTCTTTAATAACTTATATACATTCCTCTCTTACTTCTGGTCTTGTTCGTTCATCTCTCAAAATGGATCCAATAACTCCAATACCCAAGAAATCTGGTGTAGACCCTAAAAATGTGAATAATTTTCGCCCAATTTCAAATTTACCATTTCTCTTTAAAATACTTGAAAGAACAGTTGTAGCTCAGGTACATGCTCAATTGACTGACAACAATCTGTTTGAACAATTTCAGTCTGGTTTTCGCTCCTTTCACAGTATGGAGACAGCCTTGGTGAAAATCACTAATGATGTCATTCTGGACTCCACCCTCTCATTCCAGTCACACATCAAATCCGTCACCAAATCTGCTTTCTTTCACCTCAAAAACATCTCCAGACTCCGGCCACTACTCTCACACTCCGTGGTAGAGACCCTCATCTATGCCTTAATCACCTCCTGTCTGGATTATTGCAATGGAGTCCTGTTTGTACCTAGCAAAGCCCTAGACAGGCTTCAGTATGTGCAGAATTCAGCTTCCAGGGTGCTCACCAGCACCAAGCCCTGGCAACACATCACTCCCACCCTTGTCCACCTTCACTGGCTCCCAGTCAAATCCCACATTTCCCATAAAATCCTCCTCCTCACCAATAAATTCCTCCATGCCCTTACCCCCCAGTACCTATCAGACCTCCTTAACTCCTATATTCCGTCTCGGAATCTGTGGTCTGCACACATGGGCTTGCTTCCGATCCCCCACACCAGCCTGCGGACTTTTGGAGTCTTTAGTGTGGCAGCCCCCACTCTTTGGGACTCTATGCCAGCAGAGATCTGCAACACTGCTTCTTTTGACAATTTTAAGACTACCGAAAAACCTACCTTTTTACTAAGGCCTATGGTTTGTAGCCTTTTGATCTTTGTTTTAATCTTTTTTTTTCTTATCTGGGTTTATTTAGGGGTTAAGGGGTTAAGTATAGGAGCATTACCTTTCCTAGATGGCCTTTCGTGGCATCCTAGACTGGTCTCCATACACCCCAGCATCACGTGAAGCGCAAAATATAGCCTCTCCATGATGAATGACCATCTGTGCGTGGTGAAGAGCCACACCCTCCTTGCCATAATCCTGGTAATGTTGTCAGGAGACAACAGAGCAGAACACAGTGGATCTAGAGGAGTAAACCCCAATAATAAATCCTGCTACTCTATGGGTAGCAGTAGTCCTAGGTGCATTCATCGATAGACTGATGTTATGGACCGGGGGGCATCGTGGCTTTGCAGATGAACAATACATCTTGACAATGGACAGGCACAAAATCTCCAGTTAGCGGAGAAACATAGAACTGCATGTGGAGTAGTGCCCCATGCTTTAAACAAATATGTGCAACCGAAATCCTATAGGAGGCGTCCTGATGGACGACCTAGGTGAGGTGTTCTTATCTAGTGTAAAATGTCCTTGGGTTCCTTGAAAGGCGCTATACAAAACTAAGTTGTTTTTGTTGTTGATATTTATTGATGGCAGCTGACTCTGGGCTCTTAACCATACTCATCCTTCTTGATCTGAGTGCAGCCTTTGATATCATCTCACATAAGATCCTCCTAGAGAGATTAGCTTCCATTAGAATCATTGGCACCTCCCTTGACTGGTTTAGATCATATCTCTCTGGCCGCACTCAGTTTGTCTAACTTAAAAATGTGAGCTCATAGTCCTTTCCTGTTACTACCAATATTCCCCAGGGCTCGGTTGTGGGCCCCCTATTATTCATAATTAACCCTTTACGTCAGGAATTTCGGCATTCAATTTCACTGCTGTGTGGATGACACCCAGTTTTATCAATCCACCAAGCCTACTTCCACTCTTCTGCCCACCTCCCTTTCCACCTGCCAACTAAAAATTGACTCCAGGTTCTCATACAGCTTCCTAAAACTTAATAGTGATAAAACTGTGGTTCTCGTCATTGGTACTGCATACATGCATCTACTGATGCCCTTGGACACATTTTCAGTGATGTTCCTGGTATCATTGGGTGTTTTGGGTATTTAAACATAATACACCCTCCTCCAGATGACCCAGCCAGGACTAATTAGACCCCAGTTTGTGTCCAGAGGGCTAGCTACTTATGACTCCGTGGCTATCCTCTTTTGAGCCACAGCCATCTTGAGGCCCCCTCTGCCACATCGCTGGTACTGTGGATGGCTCTCCTCTTCCTCTCTCCCTCGATGAAAGGTTGATCTCTGAGGGCTCTGGCTGAAGAACAGGCTGTGAATCCCCCACATCCAACCTGGACTGGGAGGGACCTCAGTCTCCATCCAGCCTGCTGGCAGTTGCTGACCAGTCATGCATACTTAGCGAGTTTCCTTTCAAAGGCCTCTTCGAAGCAATCCTCCCATGGGACTGTCAGCTCCAGCAGCACAACTTGCTTGGTGGACTCAGACACAAGGACAATGTCTGGTCACAGGGCAGTGTCTGCAACATGGTTGGGGAACTTCAGCTGCTGTATGAGGTCCACCAACAGCTGCCAGTCCTTGGCTGAGGTCAGAATACTTGCAGATGTTCTTTTAGTGAGTTTTCACTGCTCCCCAGTCCTGACAAAGGCAATGGCCTGCTTGGAGGGTCGGGACCGCTTTGCCCACTCAACTCCTATGCCGATGGCTTCAGCAATGGTCTTCAGGACCTGATCATGCCTTGATCTGTACCAACCCTCTCTAAGTGAATTTGTGCAGCAGCTTAGGATATTCTCCAGGGTTCCTTGCTTGGAGCACAGTGGGCAGACTTGTGACTCTGCTTTGTCCCATATGTGCAGATTTGATGGGCTTGGAAGCACATAATACATTGTCTGGATGAGAAATTGGATGTGGTGTGGCTTGGCTTTTAAAAGCTGAACCCAGGCCACTTTCCTCTCAACTGCATTCTTCCATCTTGTCCAAGCTTGGCTTCCTCTTCCCGCCAGTCCTCACTTGGATCCCTGCTTTGGATCCCTAACTTAATAGTGATAAAACTGAGGTTCCCCTCGTAGGTACTAAATCTACATAAAAAACTACCCTAACCCTAACTGCTGTAGTTTTTGTGTTTTCAAATATATGTAAGTGACTGGCATTCTCCCAGGGGGTCAGACCAGACAGAGCCAGCATCTTGATAACGTGACTCGAGCAAGAAAAACTTAGCCCATAGGAATACATTGGATACAACTTCATGGTGCCGGACAAGAAAATTTCAGGGGCATCGTGTCCCCCAGCAGGATTTCATAGATTAAATTTCGTGACTATGACACGAAATCTCGTGATACCCAGTTGCTGTACAGTATCAGGAAAATTAGACCCTACCTGTCTGAGCATGCGGCACAACTCCTGGTACAGGCTCTTGTCACACTACGCATTGACTACTGCAACTCCTTACTGGCAGGTCTCCCTGCATGCACTTTCAAACCTCTGCAAATGATCCAGAATGCAGCAGCATATCTGGTCTTCAACCAACCCAAAACAGCACATGTCCCTCCGCTGTTCATATCCCTCCACTGGCTCCCAGTTGCTGTCCACATCAAATTCAAAACCTTAACGCTCACTTACAAAACAGCAACAAAAACGGCCCCCACCTACCTGAACGCCCTCTTTCGGGTCTACACTCTGTCCCGCTCACTACGCTCTGCCAGTGAAAGGTGCCTGGCACTTCCGCCACAACTGGGCCCTGAATCGCTAGCCAGACTCTTCTCTTCTATCATTCCCCAGTAGTGGAACGAGTTACCAAACTCCATTCCATCCGCGGAGTCCCTCTTCATCTTTAAGAAGAAGCTAAAGACCCAGCTCTTTCTCAAACACCTCCACACCTGATGGTATTTTTAAAAAAATTCTCTTCTATGCACCCTATGCTTTGCCTTTGTGCACTGCCTGTTCATGCCTATGTCCTGTTGTACTTGAATCTAGTTTTTTTGACACTTACGTTGTCACCTCCTGACTAGATCCTTGCTTGTGTTGCATTAACTCTCAGATGTATGTCACTTTGGATAAAAGTGTCTGATAAATGAAATTGTACTGTGCTTATCTGTTGTATTTACTTATTATTGTATACCCCTGCTTTGTTTGACTTATGTCTGATACAGTGCTGCTTGTTTTTAACTATGTTTTGTAAGGTGTCCTTGAGTGCTCTGAAAGGCGCCCATAAATTAAATGCATTATTGTTTTTAGTACTATTTAAATATCACATCCTCTGCATTGATTGTACAAGCCATGTGAGGATTCGCTCCATACCCTGAGTCACATTTATAAAAAGAAGCATAGATCAAATAAAGAGGATGCTACTGCACAGTGAGGAATCGGTCATGATGAAAGAAATACGTAACTGGATCTGGATGTATGAAGGGTTGTTCCACAGACCGACGTTTACTACTGCATGGCCCATCTCCGTTTGCACATACTATCCTCTGGGTATCCCCCACAGAGACATCTACTATATATAGACAGAAAAAAAAACCACACACACACACACACACACATACATGCATGCATGCATGCACATACACACATGCACACACGGAATAATAATAATAGTAAACTTTATGTAGCACTTTTCTTAATAATACACACACATACACTCAGACAACAAAACACACTGTCTAGATATATTCAGTAGCCATATGAACACACCAGCATGATGTCTGTCTGTAGACATAGTGGTTGAGAGAGTTCACCTCTCACATTAATGAACTTTACATTACATTGCAGTCAATGCAACTTACAATAAGTGCATTTAATGTAGGAAATCAGGAGAACTACTAGTCATCAGAGGTCATAGGTGCATAAGTGAACTCTTACTAAACAATAAAACAATACAGTTATTAAACTTTAAATAATCCCATATTAAGTATCTTGGCTGATGAAGCCTTCCTTGGCAGCATGTGGCTCGTGCTTTAGTGACAACCTATGGCTAGTGCAAAACCGGTCTACATATAAAACAGAGCATATAATAATCTGGATAACAAAACATAACGTGCCTGGGACAGACGCTGGGGAAGCTCCTTCTTACTACTCTGACAACTCTATAGAACTGTATTAACCACATGAACCCGGAGCGACATGCTGTGGTCATGTACCTGACGTGTTACCAAACCTTGTTCTCCAGACGCCAATGTTCCATTCCCGTTAAAAAGAGGATTGCTACTGCCCTCTGTAGGCATCTGGTGGAACTGACACTCCTGGAGTTGTGAAGTTGTACACACGTTTTTAATATCTGATAAAAAGCTTTAGGGGGGGGGTGGAGGTGAGAGTGTTGGAAGTGGTGATTCAACAAATATGGGGTGGAATAGGAGGTGGATGGAGCACAGAATAGAAAATTAAGTGAAAAATGAAAGGAGGGAGATGTGAAGAGAGACAACTTGCCTTTTGTTCTCTCATACAAAGGAACAGACATGGAGTCAAGGACACCTGATCACCAGCCTCCGGATCTGAGGGAGCACCTGGACCCACAGGGAGAGAGAGAGAGACAGAGAGAGAGAAGGAGAGAGAGGGTTTGCTGGGGTTGATGTGGAGCCAGGAAATAAGTGGCCATTGTGGTCGGGGAATAATGAAGGAGGTAATGAGGGTTTGGGTTTCCAGAAGTGCACCTCCATTGGATTTAGGAGAGCCACCAGAGACCTGACTCAACAATGGAGGGGTGGTGGGATGGCGGGGTAGAGGGGGTGGGGGTCTCGGCGAAGGGTCACTGAGTTTGATCTGGAAAGCAGTGAACAGGGACTGTCCTCCTAATACCATACAGCCAAACCGAGGACCCGGGTTTGGTTTTCAAAGCGGCACAGCCAATCATTTATATATCAATGTCTGGTATCGTGTTGAAGGCCTTGGGAAAAGTAGGCATGACAAGTTGTTTCATCCCTCAGTTTTTTCCCCCCAGAGTATCGTTATTGGCCAGCTGGTGGCAGCAAACGACACCATGACAGTGACAGAAGCTGCTTTGGTAGAAAACGTTGGAGAAACCCCGTCAGCAGCAACCACCTTTACTGACCTGTAACGACAGTTTACACACCGTCAGATGGAAATGCTGTTACACGCATTTATCAAGTAATGGGAGCGCACAAACTAGCGCACAAACACACAGGCATGCATTGTTTTCTCTCCTATGTAAAGATTAAGGAGATTTAAGGACTGTTTTAAAAACTCAAGGTAAAAAAAAAACCCAATAAATTCGTCCCGGGACACACACACACACACACACACACAGGACTTATATCCAAGTTTTATATACTGATGAGCCAAAACATTATGACCACTCACAGGTGAACTGAATAACGCTGAATAACAAGGGCACATGTCCAGGCCTGGGTAGAATAGATGGTAAGTCAACAATCAGTTCTCCTAGTCAACGTGTTGGATGCAGGAGAACTGGGCAGGAGTAAAGACCTGAGCAGTTTTGACAAGGGCCGAATTGTTATGGCCAGATGACTGGGTCAGAGCATCTCTGAAACGGCAAGGCTTGCGGGGTGCTCCTGGTCAGCAGTGGTGAGTACCTACCGACAGTGGTCCAAGGAGGGACAAACCACAAACCGGCAACAGGATGTGCAAGGACAACAAAGGCTATCATGCTCATTGATGTGCAAGGACAACAAAGGCTATCATGCTCATTGATGCGCAAGGACAACAAAGGCTATCATGTCTGTTCCGAACCTACAGATCTACTGTGGCACAAGTCAGACAATTCTAATGATGGTTACAGGAGGAATGTGTCACAACACACAGTGCATCACACCCTGCTGTGTATGGAGCTGCATAGCTGCAGACCGGTCAGAGTGCCCATGATGACCCCTGTCCATCGAAAGTGCCTACAATGGGCACGTGACCATCAGAACTGCACATTGGAGCAGTGGAAGAAGGTCGCTTGGTCCAACGAGTCCCATTTTCGTTTGGATCACATGGATCGCCGTTTACGTGGGCACCGTTTAACTGGAGAAGTGATGGCACCAGTATGCGCTCTGGGAAGACGACAAGCCAGTGGAGGCCATGTGATGTTCTGGGCAATGTCCTGCTGGGAAACTCTGGGTCCTGGCATTCATGTGAATGTTACTTTGACACGTACCGCTTATATTACCTAAACATCGTTGCAGTCCAGGTACACCCCTTCATTGGCAGCGGTGTTCCCTGATGGCAGGGGCCTCTTTCAGCAGGATAATGCACGCTGCCACACTGTACACATAGTTCAGGAATGGTTTGAGGAACATGAAGTGTTCAAGGTGGTACCTTGGCCTCCAAATTCTCCAGATCTCAACCCGATTGAGCATCTGTGGGATGTGCTGGACCACCAAGTCCGATCCACGGAGGCTCCACCTCGCAACTTACAGGACTTGGAGGATCTGCTGCTAATGTTTTGATGCCAGGTAGCAGAGGACACCTTCAGGGGTCTTGTAGAGTCCGTGCCTTGGTGGATAGGCGCTGTTATGGAGGCACACGGAGGACCAACAGCGTATTAGTTAGGTGGTCAGAATGTTTTGGCTCATCAGTGTAGTATGAGCTGGTGGATAGTATACATACACCTATCATACAGTTTATTTTACAAAAAAAAAATATTTAGATGGAAACAATCATGATTTCCAAATGATGTCCACACATATGTTTATGGTGATAACACTCCATTGGCAGCTGTAATACCGATCAGTCTTCTGTGTATCTCTGAAACGTGCCGACATTGCGTCCGCAGGCGGCATCGCTGGCAGGCAATCTGTCAGTGTGAAAACCACGAGCCTCACTTCCTCGTCCGTCGCTGCCTTCGACGGGTTCCATGGAAACAGGCTCCATTAAATAAGACATGTAAATAATAACACTAAATGCCACCAAATCCCGTATTAAGACGACAATTCATGGCCTGTCTGCCAGTGACGTCACTGGAGGCCATTTTCCGCAGATGTTCGGCGGTGTTTGATAAACACCAAGAAGACTGTGTAGTACGTCTGCTGACGGAATGTTATCCGTACAACATACGTGTATAATTTATAGAGATGATGTTGAAAGTCGTGACTGCTTCTCTGTAAAAGCTATGTTGGGAAGGACATGATAGGTCTGTACCGGCTGTATGTATGGACATCCTGTCAGCTCTGTGGAACACATCTGTGGACAGTCTGTTACGTTGGTGAGGGAATCACAGCAGACGAACGAACTGTTATTTCACTTTATTTAGCAACTAGCTTTCATCCAACTTTCTGTCCTCGCTCTGCTTGTTCTCCTTCTGTCTCCTTACAGCAGTCCCTCTCCGCCATCCATCGCCTCACAGTGCCACCCAGTGGCAATGGTATGTGGTGTCCACAACACAGTCAGTCCGTCCTTGTTGGCTGGTAGTGATTGAAAGTTGCCTCATAACACCCAAGGCTGGATTATGGACCGGGCATGCCGGGCGAGTGCCCCAGGGCCCCGGACCACGAGGGGCCCCAAAAGGTCAGGGGTACTGTGTTCGCGTATAGCAGGGATCCCCAATCACACCCTACAAGGGACATTTGTTCCAACCATGCGTCGTGATGCAGGGCCCAAATTAGTCTCTATTGATGTGGGGGCCCCAAGCTACAGTCTCTACTGACGCAGGGCTCCAAGCTACAAAGTCTCCATTGATGCGGGACCCCAAGCTACAGTCTCTACTGATGCGGGGGCCCCAAGCTACAGTCTCTACTGATGCAGGGCCCCAAGCTACAAAGTCTATTGATGTGGGGCCCCAAGCTACAGTCTCTACTGATGCAGGGCCCCAAGCTACAGTCTCTACTGATGCAGGGCCCCAAGCTACAAAGTCTCTATTGATGTGGGGCCCCAAGCTACAGTTTCTATTGATGCGGGGTCCAAGCTACCAAGTCTATTGATGCAGGGCCCCAAGCTAGTCTCTACTGATGCAGGGCCCCAAGCTACAGTCTCTACTGACGCAGGGCTCCAAGCTACAAAGTCTCCATTGATGCGGGACCCCAAGCTACAGTCTCTACTGATGCGGGGGCCCCAAGCTACAGTCTCTACTGATGCAGGGTCCCAAGCTACAAAGTCTCCATTGATGTGGGGCCCCAAGCTACAGGATCTACTGACGCAGGGCTCCAAGCTACAAAATCTCCATTGATGCGGGGCCCCAAGCTACAGTCTCTACTGATGCAGGGCCCCAAGCTACAAAGTCTCTATTGATGCAGGGGCCCCAAGCTACAGTTTCTATTGATGCAGGGGCCCCAAGCTACAGTCTCTACTGATGCAGGGCCCCAAGCTACAAAGTCTCTATTGATGCAGGGGCCCCAAGCTACAGTTTCTATTGATGCGGGGTCCAAGCTACCAAGTCTATTGATGCAGGGCCCCAAGCTAGTCTCTACTGATACAGGGCCCCAAGCTGCAAAGTCTCTATTGATGCGATGGGTATTGCATTAGTTTTACATCATTTAACAACGTTTAGTATTGTTTGCGTAGCCCTATCTGACGGGGGGGGGGGGGCAATGGACGTGTGTGCCCCGGGGCCCCCTGGTGGGTTAATCCGGCCATGATAACACCCATCCCACCTCTTTAACTGTATTTTATTTGTCTTTAATTGAACCAGTTCATCTAACAAGTCTGAATCTGAGCCAGAAGAACTAAAACCGCTTAAACTACACGGATAAATTCAGCTCTGACTCGTTCAACTGCCCCCCTGAAATCTCCCTCTCCACACGTGTAAAGGCGCACGTCTCACAGAGCTTTAGCTCAACGGATTTTAAAAGTGCTTGTCTAAGGGCACAGACACCGCCTGATTCGTGTGTGTGTGTGTGTGTGTGTGTGCGTCAGCGAGGGCTGTAAAGCCTTAGACGTCACCTTGTCATCCCCTGGGTTGGTTGTCTGACTGTGTAAACTGAGGGGATTGACACCGGGGTAAGGTTAGGACGAGCCACCAAGTGGAATGTAAGCATTCGGGGAAACGTGAGAACTTGTCCACGACTTGCACTTTGTATGTGGTTCAAAGCGCCATTATGGTCTGTGCACGCACACAGCATTGTGTGGCAATACTGTGTGTGTGTGTGTGTGGGGGGACCCATGTATGTCAAAGAATGTGTGTGTGTGTGTGTGTGTGCTGTTTATACAGACCGAAGAATCGTTAAATTCTCTAGTCCACACTTGCATGAGGATTTTTGAAAACGCTGTTTTTCCTCCTTCGTTCTTAAAAAAAAAAAATCCTGTCCACACAAGCACCACTTAAAAAGAAAAAAAAAACTCCATTCTAATGAAAACGCAACACCCCCCCCCCCCCCCAAAAAAAACATGCTACTCGACACAATGAATGCGGTCAAGAGTTTGCCAAACCAACAGGCGGCGATATAACCCTAACCCTAAAAGCCGTGTTGGCCAACAGGAAGTCTGAAAAAAAGCCAACAACGAGCCAGAAACGCCGTTACCCCCGTCCACACATCCACACTGAAAACAGAGTTTCTGAACATCTTCATCCTGGAAGGAGTTTTGCCAAAGGTCCGTTTCTAAAACACAGTTTGTGTGTGGACGAAAGGCCAAAACGCATAGGAAAAAAAACTACGCTTTCGCAAATATTGTGTAAGTGTGGACCAGGCACCTGACATTCTGGGTCTGTATGTGCAAATCTGTGCTTGCCTGTACATTTGTGAGAGTTCTGTGGGTGTGTGTGTGAGAGAGACCTCGAAGTTTACTGGACTTTTATTTACAGACACTTCAGTCGCTCTTGGCAACCGCATGAATATACCGGTAGAGTCCACTCAGTAGGGTGCAGATTAATCCCCACCAGCTGTATCTCCACCAGGTGTATCTCCTCTTCCCCGGTGTTCAGACTTAGCCCAGATAGCATCCGGATGTGGGCCACTTCAGGCGACGATGCGGCACTGATGGCCTTCTTCTGGCCCTGACAAAATGGATGTGAGCCTGCAGTGGCACCACATGTGTAATAGCAAATACGGCCCAAATCAAATGTGGGCCTTTTTTGGCAAAGATGTGGTGCTCTAGGCAACATGTCATCTGGATGTGACCCTGAAGTGGCCCGTGTGGTAAATGGTGAATATGGCCCAAATATCACAAAACAAATATGGGCCACCTCTGGCAAATATGTGGCACATGCGGCATTGCTATGGCTTGGTTCTGGCCCAGATCTGGCAAACGGGAGCGGACCACCCGAGTGCCATCATTCCATGCGGCGTGTGGGCCGGATGAAGTGTCGGGTGTGGGACGGGTCCGGGCCACAGCAGTTTTGCTGTCTGGGAAGCAAATCCTAACCTGAAATTGACCCTTAAAGAAGCGAGGAGCTGCCAAAGTGCACGTTGCAAAAGTGTCCTCGCTCTGATGGTGGAAAACTCAAATTAGCCCCCGCAAACACTGAAGTACAAGAACACACAACTGTAAAAAATACACACACACTAACATACTTATAAAAGAGAAGTGCCATCGTTCCACGCGGGATGTGGGCCGGATGAAGTGTCAGGTGTGGGACAGGTCCAGGCCACAACAATTTTGCTATCTAGGAGGTGACAGACCGGGGGCCTCATGTATGAATCGTTACTATGGGCAAATTTGTGCGTACACACCCATGGATTTTTTTTTAGCCCTGAAGACTGTATGACAGTCAGCAGCAAAGCATGATGGTTATTTGTAATTCCTTCCTCCTAACATCTACTATCTACCTCTTGCAATGAGCAACACGCCGGCCTGCAAAGACATCAGTGTTAGCCAATCGGTGTCTAAAGTCAGGGGTTACCCTGGTTCAATGCTGGTCTCTGAGACAAGGTTCAGGGCTAAAATTCCCATGGGTGTGTAAGAACAAATTTGCCCATAGTAACGATTGATATAGGGCCCCAGGTGAGGAGATGGCACTCAACTGTGGTACAAAACAGGTTTTTCAAAGGTTTTACATCATTGCGATCATGAGCGGTCCTTGATCATACATTCAAAACTGTGCACAAACATCATTAGACTGACAGGCCCAGTAGCATGGGAGATTAGCAGCGCACGCACACACACACACACACACACACACACACACACAGAAAAATCAGTGTTTTTCTTGCCACTATAAGACTTTTTCGCAGCGCCCAAGTTGATTGAATGGGAAATATGGGGGAAAAAAGGTTTTAACATGCAGCGCTCAAGCTAAAAAAAATCTACCTAACAGACTTTTTGCCTGTCAGTCTGTGGATGTGCAGCCTCCTAGATGGACCCTCACATCAGTCTAATATGAACTAGCACTTTCCAAAAAGAAAAGGTTTGCTTTGTGACCATTTTGGTCTGACCCTAACCCTGTCTTTATTTTCAGGAATCAGGACATTTATGTGATTTCATTCCATGTACCTGCACATGAAATGAAAGGAAATATCGTTTCCCCCAGCCCACAGCAGCGCAACACAAAGACAAACCACAAGAACACATATATCCAAACTACAAAACAAAACAAAACCAAACAAAAACTGTCCAAGACAGCGAACGCCACGATGACTGTCGGGACTGCCGGTCTGCATGGGCTAGCAGTTAGCTTAGCCTGCCCCACTTCCACGTCCTGTCAGACGGCTCTGTGTTTCCTCCTCGGGCGCAGCTCCAGGCAGCAGCAGCAGACCAGGCTTCCCCAGCCGATCCAACGCCAGCTCTTGCAGCCAGACACCTTCGACACACCTTCCCGCACTCCACACGACGACACTAAAACACAGTCAACGCTAGGCAAGGCCGCCATCAGACCACCCTCGGTGTTACCAGAACTGCCGGTCTGCATGGGCTAGTAGTTAGCTTAGCCTGCCCCGCTTCTGTGTCCTGTCAGACCGCCCTTGGTGTTTGCTCCTCGGGTGCAGCTCCAGGCAGGGCCGTGGTCCCTGGGCCCACAGGACACAGCAGATCAAGCTCTGCCAGCCAATCCAGCGCCACTTCTCTCAGCCATCAAATGAAAACACAAACTTAGACGCAGACGTGGACAAAGACACTGCATCGACGGTACTGGGTTCGTGCCGCCATCTTCCCATACCAGTACTGGGTGAGGCCGCTGCAAATGTGAATTCACGAAACCATCTTCCCACACCGATTTTCATAATATAGTAAAGCTGGGTAAGCCGTTTACACTCGCGCATGCGCGACTCACATCCACGGCTGACTCCGATCAGGCAGCAACAGAGATCAGCATTGGTCGAGCAAGCTAGAGAGTGAATGGAGCGATGGAGCGGCGATAGCGAGAACAAACATTTTTCGAAGGTTTTGAATCACTGCAACCACGGGAGGTTCTTCATCATAGTCAAAACTGTGTGCAAATGGTTTTTTTTAGTTTAGGCTGATAGGTCCAGTAGTTTGCGAGATTAGCTGCGGACAGACACACAGGAAAAAAAAAACATGATGTGACCACTCAGGTGCTCTGTACACACACGCGACTATACCCTCCCAAACATGACAGCCATCTTATACCCACACCCAGCTTTACCACTCCCTCTCTCCCCCCCCTCCTGAATTTATATCTTCAAGCCTCAAGTGTGAATGTGTCTGAGGAGAGGAGGGAGGTGGTATAAGTAACACCTCTAGGTGATTTGGAAGCAAGCCATGAAAACAATGCACATTTCCTGCCCCTTTCTGATGGCTGGTAGACCTGCGTGTGCGTTGTGTGCCAGTGTGTACACCAGGGTACGTAAAAGAACACTAATCAACAGCCTATTACAGAGGGGGACTCTGATCTTTGGCAGCAACACACACAGTCACCTAGTTTTCCCTACACCCAGCGTAACTTCACAAAAGAAACACAACAATACACTCCAAACCTGATCTCTCTGTAGTCTTCATCTCTCTGCAGCGTAACGTGCCACTGTAATTGACCGCAAAACAATAACTGAATTACAAGTTGGACAAGCAAAACCATTAGTTCAGCAGAAATTTCTGAAGAGGCCCCCGAAACCGCCAATCTGAAAGCAATTACTGAGCGTAGGAGAGCATCCAAGGGGGAAAGAAACACACATTTCAGTATATTGTTATTAAGATTTTTGGTAAAACAGTTATTCCCACCGTTATTCCTCTGACAGCCTGCATAATTTATTCAGCCTGACAATGTGTTGGACTGAATTGGTCTGAACTGTGAGGAGTCCACTGAAATTTGTTTTTCTATGACACTGAATACAACACACTACGAATGCTAACACTAATAAAACGAGCGCATTAAGAAATATTAGCAAAAAACAAAAATTCCAGATTCCTTTGTTATGAGGGCCTTATGAACCCTTTTCAAGGTTCAAACTGCTCTTTCGATTTTTTTGTGTTGTTCCTTGAATACATTCCTAGAAGGGCTCTGTGAAATACAAGATTAGGCAACAGGCTCCAGATGTGTGTCTGCTCCTCACAAAAGTTTAACCGCGCTAACAGAGAGAGGAGCCATGCTAACCATGCTTCACACACAACCTATTAGCTCTCAAAATGTTCATATACAGCTTATTTGCACTTCCCAAAATACAGTGACTGCCAACGTATCGATGAATGAGGATATTTGCACAGATCTACTTTTAAGTCTATAACATCCCGCTAATCATCCCCTATTGTGTTTCCTGTTTTATTTTTAAGTACTCACCTGTCTTGTCGTTTCGGTCCCTGCCCTTGCGCATCTCCCACTCCTTCCTGCTATCCCCACTGACCTGCACACCTCTTCCTTATTTACTCATTAGCGCCGTACTGTATATACACCGATCAGTCAAAACACTAAAACCACTGACAGGTGAGTGATAACTGATTATCTCATTACAATGGCGTCTGTCAAGGGGTGGGATATATCAGGCAGCAAGTGAACAGTCAGTTGTTGAAGTTGATGTGTTGGAAGCAGGAAAAATGGGCAAGCGTAAGGATTTGAGCAACTTTGACAAGGGCCAAATTGTGATGCTAGACGACTGAGTCAGAGCATCTCCAAAACAGCAGGTCTTGTGGGATGTTCCCGTTATGCAGTGGTCAGTTCCTACCAAAAGTGGTCCGGTGACAGGATCACGGGCACACAAGGCTCACTGACGTGCGCGGGGAGCAAAGGCCAGCCTGTCTGGTCCGATCCAACAGAAGAGCTACTGTAGCTCAAATTGCTGTAAAAGTGAATGCTGGCTATGATAGACATGTTTCGGGACACACAGTGCATCACAGCTTGCTGTGTATGGGGCTGCGTAGCCACAGACCTGGTCAGAGTGGCCGGGTGTGTTGGCATCATTTACCTGGGGAAGAGATGGCACCAGGATGCACTATGGGAAGAAGGTAAGCCGACAGAGACAGTGTAACACTCTGGGCAATGTTCTGCTGGGAAACACTGGGTCCTGGCATTCATGTGGACATTACTTTGACATGTACCACCTACCTAAACATTGTTGTAGACCAGGTGCACCTCTTCATGGCAATGGTATTCCCTGATGGCAGTGGCCTCTTTCAGCTGGATAATGCACCGTCACACCACAAAAATTGTTCAAGAATGGTTTGAGGAACATGACAAAGAGTTCAAGGTGTGGCCTTGGCCTCCAAACTCCCCAGATTTCAATCTGATTGGGCATCTGTGGGATGTGCTGGAAAAACTAGTCTGATCCATGGAGGGACAACCTCTCTTAATAAACTTAAAGGATCTGCTGCTAATGTCTTGGTGCCAGATACCAGAGGTCACCTTCAGAGGTCTTATGGAGTACATGTCTCGATGGGTCAGAGCTGTTTTGGCAGCACAAGGGAAACCTACACAATATTAGGCAGATGGTCATAATGTGTTGGCTGATTGGTATATACTCCCCAAGCAGTGTTGTAGTCGAATCACTAAACCTCGAGTCCGAGTCGAGTCGAGTCTGAAGTCCAAGTCCCCAAAGAAGAGTCCGAGTCAAGTCCCCATTATCTGAGTCCGAGTCATCAAGGCTGAGTCGAGTTCCAACAGGATTTGCATGAGGGTATGCACGTGAATCTCCATGTAGGTGGAACACACGTGCCTGCCCTTGCATGAAATTGAATGTTACGGTATTAATATAGCTATCAATATCTTATGCCAAATTAGTAGGGCCTATTACAAAAAAACAGTCTTTATCAATTAACAAGTCCGAGTCCTCATCTCCAACCTCCGAGTCCGAATGCAGTCAATGCTCAAGTCTAAGTCAAGTCACGAGTCCTGAAAAATCAGGATTCAAGTCGGACTCGAGTCCTGGACTCGAGTACTACAACACTGTCCCCAAGTTTTCCTGTTCCTCTGCCAGATTGTATTTGATCATCCTTGTGTGTTCACCGTTTTCCCACATTTCTTCCTAGGGTAAGTCTCCATGGTTTTTGACTTTGCTTGTTCTCTGGTTTAAGGATTTTTGCCTACTCCTTGCCTGGATTCGTCTGTTTTGATCTGGACTGATTACCTGTGTATGACTGCCTGGCTTTCCAGTAAAGATTTTGTCTTTTTGAACTTAACCTTGTGTCCTAAGTCCTTCTCTGCATCTGAGTCGCTGTTCTACCCACAAACGTCACAAAGCCAGATTTACACTCAACACAAAATACAATACTTAATGGGGCCACAATGGAAATAAGTCTGTGACTTTTTGTGCTAGCCTTGATAATTCTGACGAATGTCAACTAAACTAAATGACTAAATGTTGGTCTGATCTGTCAAGAGTCTGGTAAGTCAAGAGTGCACTCTTTATACATGTGTTCAAGTTGGTGTCAGTTATGCGACTGGCACGATCCTACCACAGAGCAGATGTGTCAGTGGCAACGTAGAGCCAGGTTTCTGGGAATCAAGCTGGGTGGCTCGCCATCTACTGGAATCTCTGGATCGTCCTCACGGATTTCCTCGCTCAATAAAAGACCTGACGTGCATTTACAAACAGGCTTACAGTCTTTGTTCTTATTTTCTTTATGACTAATCTCCCTCATACGTTTCTCTTTTGTTGTACAACATCACACCAGATCATACAATCAACTAACCTCGCTAAGTGCAAATACT
>NC_079212.1:8405816-8473316 GCF_029633865.1 Lampris incognitus | reverse complement strand
TTCAGGGAATCCAAACGAGTGTTTTTTAATGAAGGATTTGTCTGTGAGGCCGGGCTGGTGCCCTCAAACACACTGAAAACACACACACAGGTCCCTTTAGAGAGCTCCCGCCTCCAAATCCTCCTCAACGTCCACCTCTCCTGATCCCTTTCTTTCACTCTTTGTCTTTTTTCTCATTTTTATCTCTCAGGCTATCTTGCTCTCTTTCTCTCTCTCTCTTTCTGTCCTTTACTTTCCCTTCCACAGTCTCTGATAGACGCGCCGGTCTGGCCGGGTCCCAGTCACTCGACCCCTCCATTAAGGGTCCTGGTGGCAGCGAGGCTGCCCTGTCCAATGCCTGCGGCCTGTTTGATCCCGTCCCAGATTTCAAAGGCGGATACATGATCCCCACCCAGGTGAGACGGCTGAGGTGTGTGTGTGTGTGTGTGTGTGTGTGGTGGGGGTATGGTGAGAGGCGGTATGGTGTGTGGTTTTGAAACCACTGGCAGGCCCAGTGATCATATAGGCCTCTTTCTCTCTCTCTCTCTCTCTCTCTCTCTCTCTCTCTCTCTCTCTCTCTCTCTCTCTCTCTCTCTCTCTCTCTCTCTATCTGCCTCGACCTATCGGATCCTGTTTCAGCGGCAGGAGACAGACAGTTAAAGATGGACAGGTAAGGTGGGTATGGGTGGGGTAGGGGTGTGAAGGGCCGGACGGGGGAGGGGGTGGGGTTTCCACTCATTTTTCTACTCTTCTTCTTCGTTTTTGTGTTCTTCCGTAAGTTATTATCTGGTTCACCCCTGCAGACATCGAATATTAAATCCCAGTCTCCAGTTGACCAGCAATAACAAGCTAATTTCAAAATGCAGACAGACTCTCCGTCCGTCCGTCTCTCTACATTTCCCTCAAAACAGTCCCTAGTTGCGTGTGTGAAGTATTTTTAATGAAATTCTTGAGTCATGTGAAGGTCAGGTTGGGAGTGTTTTAAACGGGGACCCTTGGGGCCAAATGTGCTCTTTGGCAATGCCAGGAATTTTTATTGTTTGAACACGGACCCAATCGCCTTTCAGGCAGGTGGAATTGCTGCCAGCGGATGCGGCCTGTTTTGCACTCAGCACTTTACGAAGGCCAGAACACTACCTTCGGGGCCGGTGCATCAACGCAAAGCACTAAACAAAAGTACAGGCTTGGGCCGTCAGACATGTAAACAGATGTTTAACGCACACGTACAAACGGTTCGTAACACGGCACGCCGGCCCGAAACGCCTCGTCAGAGACCGAGCGGCCTGATTTTCACAGTAACGCCCGGGCGTTTCTGTCCTCTCCCAGCGTTTCGCCTTCACAAAACAACAGTGAAGGCCACTCATTTGGGGCAGAGTGGAAGTCCGCTGGTGTATAGATTTGATTTCTCATAAACTATGACCCACGCAGGCTCTTATCAAGCTCTAAAAGTCTGTTTTATCTGTGTTACAGTGCTGAGCCACAGTAATTCACAATTGGATAGAGACAACAGAAGACAGCATGGCAGGTCAAGATGATGATGATATAGAAAATCCAGTGAGTCACGTAAATGTTTAATTAGACAGTACAAGCCTGTTTCATGCTATATGCAATCATTGCATGGATTGCATATAGCATGAAACAGGCTTGTACTGTCTAATTAAACAATTATGTGACTCACTGGATCATTTTGCTCCTTGTTTGTTCAGCACTTTCCCCACCGTTGAGGGTTTCATTTAATGACGATATTAAAAGAGAGAGAGAGAGAGAGAGAGAGAGAGAGAGAGAGAGAGATGAGAGAGAGATATGAGAGAGAGCTGCTGAGTAACTGTTGTTTAAGGCTGATAATCTGTTTGGGTTTCTACTAGATGTAATGGAATATTGAGAATCTGGGACATTATCACTCCCACAGACACTCAAATCAACCACACATTCATACAATTTCTGGACTGTAGCCAGTGGAAACTTGTGACACAAAATTGTGTGTGTGTGTGTGTGTGTGTGTGTGTGTGTGTGTGTGTATCCCAGTGGGGACCAAATGTCCCCATTAGGATAGTAAAACCAGAAACCACCTACCTTGTGGGGACATTTTATGGGTTCCCGTGAGGAAAAGGGTCTATTTTAGGGTTAGGACTTGGGTTTAGGGTTAAGGTTAGAATTAGGGTTAAGTTAAGGTTAGGGTAAGGGTTAAGGGTTACAATTAGGGTTAAGTGAAGGTCAGAGTAAGGGTTAAGGTTAGGCATGTAGTTACGTATGATGGTTAAGGTTAGGGTTAAGGGCTAGGGAATGAATGTAGTCAATGAGGGGTCCCCACAAGTATAGCTAAACAAACATGTGTGTGTGTGTGTGTGTGTGTGTGTAATGTGTGTGTGTGTGTGTGTGTAATGTCCGGTGCCTCTGAGTAGGTCACAGAATCGGAGACGCCAAATACACACCTGTGTCTGAGGCCGCCTGTAATCTTGTGCACAGCTGTAAAGTCTGGAATTGCCCCGTTGGAGTGGCTCAAGATTCACACGTCCATACCGAGTCTGAAGAAGTACGGGAAATAAATAGATTTTAAAAATGAAAACTTCGCTGTATATTTTTGAGAGACAAAGGCACCTGAGTCCTCACAAAATGTTGACGGAAAACATTTTGGGGATCCTCGAGGGAAATTTGTAATTTGTGATATCGGGCTACACATGTTTGAATTAAAATCACTGGACTGGATTTTTAAACTATTTGCATCACAGGAAGTGAGTGAGTACCTACTTCAACTCAGACAGCGTGGGTTTTACGAACTCTTTCCGTCTCGCTGCAGCAAGGCTTCATAACCACAGCGATTGTACTTGAGCACCACAGCACTTTAGTCGGTACAGGACACGAGTCTGACTTGGGCTGCTAAATTATCTTCCTGAATGAATTGGATCCAAGCCCTGTGATGGCCTGGCGGGTGTCTTCCCTCCTGCCGGCCAGTGACCACTACCATAGGCTCCAGCACCCCGTGACCCTGAGAGCAGGATAAGCGGTTTGGATAATGGATGGATGGGCGATACAGACAAAACTGACTTGGCTTGACTTAAACGGACGGAAATGCCTCGGACGAACAGCCCGGTTGGAGCAGTCATATCGGACACTGTTACAGTGAATTCGCACCACCATCTTCCCCCACCGGTACTGGGTGAGGCCGCTGCAAACGTGAATTCGCACCACCATCTTCCCCCACCAGTACTGGGTGAGGCCCCTGCAAACGTGAATTCGCACCACCATCTTCCCCCACCGGTACTGGGTGAGGCCGCTGCAAACGTGAATTCGCGCCATCTTCCCACACCGGAAGCGGAAACACGTATGCATGTTCGGTTTTGCTAAAGTGAAAATCCAGCAGCCTTAGCTACAGCCAAGCTGGGAAACCTTCCCTTTCAGATATGCAGAGACAAACACATGCACACACACATGCATGTGCATGCACAAACCCGTGCACGCACGCGTGTACACGCACGCATGCAAACCTGTAGTATGTCTTACTTTAAGAAGCGGGAAATTATATGTGATTTTGCAGTTAAAAGGTCCACGCACCGGAATAATGCTACATCGGTTACCCTCACCGTCCATTATGCAATTACAACGTTGTCATTACAGCTATTTACCATAACAATATGGTAATTTACACTAGGTTAAGGCAAACCAGTTTTAGCTTCATTCGGGCCCTACTGCTGAGCTGTTCTCCATGTTTGCCACAAGACGCATGGCTTTTTAAAGAGTTACTCCATAATAGGGCTCACATTCGGGATTGCTAGCCAAGCATAGTAAGTAGCTGGCTAACGACACCCCCGATGTGGCTGCGCCCGGCTACGCGTCGGCTTTACGAGGTTCCCTGTGTGCCATTAGCATTGTGGCATGTTATTATGCTAACACTAGCATGCCACTAGCCATCCCCCTAAATACAGGCTATAAGGTGAGGACCAGACAGCACCGGCGTTCAAACCGGTGGGAAGCAAGCGGGCGTTAGAAAAATGTGCAGTGATGTAAGGAAATAAATTGTCTCATTGGGTCTCCTTTACAGCTTTTATTGGGCTGTATAATGATGCCTCGTAAACAGTATACCCAATTACTGCTAACTGGCCACTGCGAACAAGGAGGAAAGTGCATACTTTGGGTGTGTGTGTGTGTGTGTGGGGGGGGGGGGTGAGGTGGTCAAAAAGCTAAACCCATATCTGTATCGGCCGTAGTCCTTTTCCACACGTAACCTTCGCTCTCCATCCCTCCAGAAGTGACAGGTTGCGTATGGCTCTGATCTCCCAGGTTGTCGAGTCCGCCTCGGCACATCAGGAATCAGCCGACCTATCAAAAAAAAAAAAGAAAAAGACAGAAAAAAGAAGGGGTTATTCGCCCGGGATCTCGCACCGTCTCTGTCAAAAAGGTTTTCTGGATCGACAACTGGCAGAGAAAAAAAAAATCAGTGGTTACAAAATGCATTTGATTTATATTAGCATGGAAAATGACCCCCCCCCCACACCCCACCCCACCCCACCCCCGGCTCCTTCTTCGCTTCAACCTGTGTTATGGCCTCCATTGTGAAACTCAAGCCCTCCGAATGTCATACAGCATTACAATACAGCTTGCTACCCATGCTGTGCTAAGCATATGTGGGCAGGATAAGTTTACTGGGGTCTGATGTTTTATTTAGTGCCAAATTGTGTGTGTGTGTGTGTGTGTGTGTGTGCGTTTGTGTGTGTGGGCACGTCTGGCCATGTGGTTAAAGGAATATTAAAGAACCCTTATCAACAGCCTATTACTGATGTGAGTGATGATCTTTGGCAGGCTGCAGTAGCACGAACACGTAAAGACCCATATAGCTTAACGAGTGTGTGTGTGTTTGTGTGTGTGCCTGTGAGCGCACGCATGCATGTGTGCGTGGGAGCATGCCCTCACATTTTGTGTGTGTGTGTGTGTGTGTGTGCACGAGTGTGTATCCATACGTGCATGATGTTTTATTTAGTGCGTGTCACTGCCGCTGGTCACACTCATCCGAACACGGAGACACACCGAAGTAACCTAAACCCCCAGGTCTGGATGGCTCTCTTGTAATAACCCTGACATCATTAAAAATAAAGAGGGGAACATGACAATTACCACCTATCACAGTCCATCTCGTTCTACTGCCCTCCATCTGCACCGTGCAGGAGTTCTGCATTAATCCCAAGGAGAACCGTTTTATTGAAAATCACTGTGAGCATGTTCAGCTATATTAAAGTAATCCTTCAAAAGGCCCCCCGTCCAAATCTACCGCTAAACTCTGGAATTACTGCGTTCTGCTCTGATTTGGGTTAATGCGAGGTTATGGACAGTGTGCTCCCCTCGACGGGATGACAGACCGACACGGAGATTTTGCAGATCACCGGAAAGCTTTCGGATACAATTCTCATTCAACTCCCATAGATATGAATAAAACTCATTCAAGATGTAACGCGGCCGTGAATTTGTTTTACGAGCACATTCTTCGTCAGTGTGTTCAACGGCATAATCAGGGCAGGAACCCTCCAGTGAGCCTCCTCCAGTTGGAAGGAGGAAGTCAATGTGGACAGAGAGCCGTGATCTCGAGCCAAAACGCCGCACAGCGTTACATTAACTCGGGTCTGTGTTTATCGCACCACCCACTCAGAAATGGACGCTGATGGATGTGTGTTTTTTTGGGGGGGGGTATATATGTTCCTCTTTGGTTGTGGAGGGGCGTCGGTGATTATCACTTCTAATCTGTGCTATCGTCCTGTTCCCTTCCACCCACTCCCTCTTTCTGTCAGTGAGACCTAGACTTTCTTTCTTTTACTTCTCTCGTCTGTAGCTAAGGCTGCTGGATTTTCACTTTAGCAAAACCGAACATGCATACGTGTTTCCGCTTCCGGTGTGGGAAGATGGCGCGAATTCACGTTTGCAGCGGCCTCACCCAGTACCGGTGGGGGAAGATGGTGGTGCGAATTCATGTTTGCAGTGGCCTCACCCAGTACCGGTGGGAGAAGATGGCGGTGCGAATTCACGTTTGCAGCGGCCTCACCCAGTACTGGTGGGGGAAGATGGCGGTGCGAATTCACATTTGCAGCAGCCTCACCCAGTACTGGTGGGGGAAGATGGCGGTGCGAATTCACATTTGCAGCGGCCTCACCCAGTACTGGTGGGGGAAGATGGCGGTGCGAATTCACGTTTGCAGCGGCCTCACCCAGTACTGGTGGGGGAAGATGGCGGTGCGAATTCACATTTGCAGCGGCCTCACCCAGTACCGGTGGGAGAAGATGGTGGTGCGAATTCATGTTTGCAGCGGCCTCACCCAGTACCGGTGGGGGAAGATGGTGGTGCGAATTCATGTTTGCAGTGGCCTCACCCAGTACCGGTGGGAGAAGATGGCGGTGCGAATTCACGTTTGCAGCGGCCTCACCCAGTACTGGTGGGGGAAGATGGCGGTGCGAATTCACATTTGCAGCAGCCTCACCCAGTACTGGTGGGGGAAGATGGTGCGAATTCACATTTGCAGCGGCCTCACCCAGTACCGGTGGGGGAAGATGGCAGTGCGAATTCACGTTTGCAGCAACCTCACCCAGTACCAGTGGGGGTTGATGGCAGTGCGAATTCACGTTTGCAGTGGCCTCACCCAGTACCGGTGGGGGAAGATGGTGGTGCGAATTCATGTTTGCAGTGGCCTCACCCAGTACCGGTGGGAGAAGATGGTGGTGCGAATTCACATTTGCAGCGGCCTCACCCAGTACCGGTGGGGGAAGATGGCGGTGCAAATTCATGTTTGCAGCGGCCTCACCCAGTACCGGTGGGGGAAGATGGCGGTGCGAATTCACGTTTGCAGCGGCCTCACCCAGTACCGGTGGGGGAAGATGGCGGTGCGAATTAATGTTTGCAGTGGCCTCACCCAGTACTGGTGGGGGAAGATGGTGCGAATTCACGTTTGCAGCGGCCTCACCCAGTACTGGTGGGGGAAGATGGCGGTGCGAATTCACATTTGCAGCGGCCTCACCCAGTACTGGTGGGGGAAGATGGTTCGAATTCACATTTGCAGCGGCCTCACCCAGTACCGGTGGGGGAAGATGGCGGTGCAAATTCATGTTTGCAGCGGCCTCACCCAGTACCGGTGGGGGAAGATGGCGGTGCGAATTCACGTTTGCAGCGGCCTCACCCAGTACCGGTGGGGGAAGATGGCGCGAATTCACGTTTGCAGCGGCCTCACCCAGTACCGGTGGGGGAAGATGGCGGTGCGAATTCACATTTGCAGTGGCCTCACCCAGTACCGGTGGGGGAAGATGGCGGGAATTCACGTTTGCAGTGGCCTCACCCAGTACCGGTGGGGGAAGATGGCGCGAATTCACGTTTGCAGCGGCCTCACCCAGTACTGGTGGGGGAAGATGGCGGTGCGAATTCACATTTGCAGCGGCCTCACCCAGTACCGGTGGGGTAAGATGGCGGGAATTCATGTTTGCAGTGGCTTCACCCAGTACCGGTGGGGGAAGATGGCGTGAATTCACTTTTGCAGTGGCGTCACCCAGTACCGGTGGGGGAAGATGGCGGTGCGAATTCACATTTGCAGCGGCCTCACCCAGTACCGGTGGGGTAAGATGGCGGTGCGAATTCACATTTGCAGCGGCCTCACCCAGTACCGGTGGGGTAAGATGGCGGTGCGAATTCACATCTGTGGCGGCCTCACCAAGTAGCTACCATCCATACAGAGTCTTTGTCCACGTCTGCATCTAATTTTGTGTCTTTGTTTGAAGGCTGGGAGAGCTGGCGCTGGATCGGCTGGGAGACCTTGGTCTGCTGCGTCCTGTGGGCCCAGGGACCACGGCCCTGCCCGGAGCTGCGTCCGAAGAGGCAACACCGAGGGCGGTTTGACAGGACGCGACGCGACGCGAGGCTAAGGGCTAAGCTACCTGCTAGACCGGCAGTTCTGATAACACCAAGGGCGGTCTGGCGGCGGCCTCGCCTAGCGTTGACTGTGTTTTTAGTGTCGTCGTGTTTAATGGGGGGAGGTGTCTGGCTGGGAGAGCTAGCATTGGATCAGCTGAGGGAGCCTGGTTTGCTGCATCCGGTGGGCCCAAGGACCACGGCCCTGCCCGGAGTTGCGCCTGAAGAGGAAACACCGAGGGCGGTGTCAAACTATTTACCATATTTGATACTTTTTCCCCACTGACATTTTCATTGCAACAGCCATTCAATACATCAGCATTCTGTGATGGAGCCCGCACAGGAGATGCAGCAAGTCTGCCACAAAAGGAGAAGAAGAGAACTTGCATGTCAAATGTGGTAGGGAAAGTGATAAAGCTAAACATTGCATGATGTTTAATTAGGTTGAATTAAATGTCTGATATGGATTGATATATTGCTCAATATTACCGTGTCAGACGACATGTTGATCACACGTGGTTACCGCCTGATTATCTTGCCGGTGTTACACCAAAAACCACTGAATAGTGTGACCTGCACAGGAATGCCATCAGTGCGTTCTGGATCACATTCGTTCTGAATGAAACTCTGGGATTTGGGGTATGAAAATAAATTATTGTGACCACCAGATGCTGGAAAATCAACTGAAACTGAAGAACTTAAGGATAACCACTTTAAGGACCTCTAAAGACTTGTTATATTTGGTATTCACAGACAGTCTTCTCCTGGATCACCACCTTGTGATGGAGAAGCGTGCATGTACCAATGACCCCAAGAGCTATACCGTCCGGAGCTTGGCTCCTGGTAGGGTCACCCAAGGCGGAAAGGTCAAGGGGGAGGTTCCGGACGAAGCACGCTCCAACAAAGACCTCAACAGCGCAACTGGCAGAAGATGTCTCCAGGTCACAATGACAGTGAAGGCGGATGAAGGCTGTAACAGAGGGTGGTCCCTAATCGTTTTGGTTCTCCATGCCATTGGACTCTGACCATCCCCTGCTAAGGACCATGTGGTGGCTGCAGATGCATCAGCCACTCCACGTAAAAAGCTGTCACGTGCAGGCGTCCTCCCATTATGCAGCTCCAGGATCGGCCTCTATGCCCACCTGAGGACCCAGAAGGAGGACAGTCATACTCGACCCCAGGTGACCGCCGATGATGATGATGATGGTTATAGACAGTGTTTTAGCGTAGACCCAGGGAGAAGTATCGATAGGGGGATGAGTAGCATGGTAGAACAGTAACCTAAATAGGAACACATAGCAGCTGATCCAGAGCCAAAGACTCTGTGCACCAATCAATAAATCATCAGTCGCTTCTCGCTTGTCTGAAAAGAAACGCTACTTCAAATGATTCCTTCCTTCCTCTGGGTGACATGAGGGTTCTGGATTTAAAAAAAAGAAAAGAAGAACAGATGTCCAGTTGACCCGGACGAATCATTTGAAAACCCGGACCGGATGCTGACCTCCCCACAGCCCCACTCGCTCCACTTCCACCTCTTACTTCTGCTCCACGTCTAACTTTCGCTTCAACGTTTGTGCTTCCTCGAAGCCTCGCTAATGATTTTCGGGACTTGATGCACTCGTTTTCCTCCGACAATCACGAGAGGACTCATGAGAGGTCCCAATAACACAGGCTCTCCAAGTTCTCCTCATTCCAGCGGTCCCTAAATTAAACCCCGCCAGGCCGGAGAATTCACATCTGAATAACAATCCCGTCAAAGGCATCTCAGTCGGTCTGAGTGAAAATGAAAGAGAGCAGAAATAAACGCTGAATCACCTCTCGTGACTCCGGCTAGCTTGGGACATCACCATTACTTCACCCTAATTCAGTTCTCACAGTTGTTGCAAGGGGAAAGTAATACAACAGACAGAATAATGGCCGCCCTTCGGTCCCCTTCGTCGGGGGACGTACGTCTTCCTCGGTGTTGCTAATCAGAAGAAACATGAGTCTGTAAGGTTTACACGGGGGCAATTATGACAGATCTGGGTTTGCACTGAAACACACTTTCATCACCGGTCCCACCAAACACATTTCTGGACAGAAGTCCCACTTCTGATTCCAGCAGTTTATCAGTACGTGCCATGCGAAAGGCCTGACTACGGTTTTTGGGCTGTGCTCTGTTTAATTGAGCTCTGCTGAAACCTAAACACCGTGGCGGTGAATTTCCACGGCTGCACACCTCACTGCAGACAACAGCACACGGCTTCCATTGCGTGTGTGTGTGTGTGTGTGTGTGTGTGTGTGTGTGTGTGTGTGTGTGAAGCAGGGCTATAAACACATGTTAACAGCTATGGACACCTGTAAATACTTCCCTGTAGGGCCTCACTCTCTCTCTCGCACACACACACACACACACACAGCCTCCAAGCTGAGTGTATGAATTGAGAATTGAGAGTTGGTGGTTTTCCACGTAGTTACTCTTTGTGAGTCATCTCCATTCACTCAAACACACACACACGTGTGCATGCAGGCGTGCATGCACGCCTCCTGCAGAACGTGGGATGAAAACCACCTGGTCAGAATCAGTCGGGGCCGGAGGTTAAAGTCATTGTGTCCTCAGCGTGGTGGAAAAGGCTCAGGGAGGTAATGGCAACGCGGAGTCCAACTTAAGAAAGAGTGATGCAGACTTCCCGGCAGCCGTTAACGCCTGGTGTGTCTTTCATACTCCTCATTTTCTCCTCACCCACGACCATATTGCGGATGTGGCCGGCACTTCGCGTTGACTCAAAATGCAAAGAATTTCACTAATACAACCACAATTCCCCCCCCCCCCTAATTGTCCTTGGCCAATTACCCCGCTCTTCTGAGCCGTCCCGGTTGCTGCTCCACCCCCCCTCTGCCGATCCGGGGAGGGCTGCAGACCGCCACGTGTCTCCTCCCATACATGTGGAGTCGCCAGCCGCTTCTTTTCACCTGACGGTGAGGAGTTTCACCAGGGGGACGTACCCGGATAGCAAAACCGCCGTGGCCCGGACCCGTCCCACACCCGACCCTTCATACGGCCCACATAACGCGTGGAATGATGGCACTTGGGCGGTCCGCTCCTGTTTGCCAGATCTGGGCCAGAACCGAGCCATAGCAATGCCGCATGTGCCACATACTTTCCAAAGGTGGGCCATATTTGTTTTGTGATATTTGGGCCATATTCATCACTTACCACACGGGCCACTTCAGGGTCACATCCAGATGACATGTTGCCCAGAGCGCCGCATCTTTGCCAAAAAAGGCCCACATGTGATTTGGCATATTTGGGCCATATTTGCTACTATACATGTGGGCCACTTCAGGCTCACATCCATTCTGTCAGGGCCAGAAGAAGGCCATCAGTGCCGGATCATTGCCTGAAGTGGCCCACATCCGGATGCTAGCTGGGTAGCGCATGGGAGGATCACGCTACCCCCCCCCCCAAACAGGTGCCACGACCGACCAACCAGAGGAGGCGCTAGTGCAGTGACCGGGACACATACCCACATCCGGCTTCCCACCTGCAGATGCAGCCAATTGCGTCTGTTGGGACGCCCGACCAAGCCGGAGGTAACACAGGGATTCGAACCGCCGATCCCCTTGTTGGTAGTCAGTGGAATAGACTGGTACGCCACCTGGAGGCCCCCACGACCACATTTTTAACGTCCTCTCAAGTCAAAACTCGGGTTAGCGTGTTGTGACGTGTCGCAAGAGGAAACAGATTCTGTCAAAGCTCACGGTGAGCAGGGTATGGTTCCTGTGTGTGAACTTGGGACGAGGGCAAAGGTCAACTGGGTGTCCAGCTGTCTCTGATATGTACATTTACGCTCCCTGACATATTGCACCAACACACTGACTCAGGAAGTAACGGTAATGTCACAGTAGGGCATCTCCTGGTATGATAAACCGTTAAGCCCAGGTAATCAGCTGCAGCTGTCCCAACGCACACACACACACACACACAGACACAGACACACACACACACACACAGACACACACACACAGACACACACAGACACACACACGCACACACAGACACACACACACACGCACACACTTAGCATTTGTCAAGATTTGTTTCACTATTTTTCTGCTGAAACTCTTTTCGGAGGTTTGACAGTGACGAGAGCCGACGGCGGAACAAAAGATGGCGACCGCGGCGTCGACCCGAACAAAGCCGGCGACTTCCCGTCGGCGGCGAGCGAGCGAGCGAGCCTCACTCCGCCCTCCATGTGTCAAGTCTCCGGAAGACAGATGGAGTTCAACCAAGACGAAGAAAGAAAAGAAAACCCATACCAGGACGTGCCCGGTACCATGTTGGGACACCAGTACACGTGCCTGCGGGGCAGAACCGGCACCGCTGCAGCCCAGAACGTCTCCCTCCCGTGGAGCATGCAGCGCTGCGGCACACCCGCCACTCATCTCCACCTCCACCATGACGCCCTGCTGATCGCCTGTGTCGCCTGAGCACACACTGCACATCTACTGTTGGTGGTGTCTATGTGTGTGTGTGTGTGTTTTTGTGAGTATTATTGTGTGTACATGTGGGGTTTGTTCAGGTGTCTTCACCAGAATGTTAGGCTGTGTACATATACACGTCTGTGTGTGTCTGCACGGGATTTTGCGGGTGTGTTTATGAGAGTGTGTGTGTGTATTTTTTACAGTTCTGTGTGTGTGTGTGTGTTCTTGTACTTCAGTGTTTGCGGGGACTCGTTTGAGTTTTCCCCCATCAGAGCGAGGACACTTCTGCAACGTGCACTTTGGCAGCGCCTCGCTTCTTTAAGGGTCCGTTTCAGGTTAGGATTTGTTTCCCCAGACAGCAAAACTGCCGTGGTCCGGACCCGTCCCACACCCGACACTTCATACGCCCCACATACCGCCTGGAATGATGGCACTTGGGCGGTCCGCTCCCGTGTGCCAGATCCGGGCCAGAACCAAGCCACAGCAATCCCGCATGTGCCACATATATGCCAAAGGTGGCCATATTTGTGTTGTGATATTTGGGCCATAGTCACCATTTACCACCCGGGCCACTTCAGGGTCACATCCAGATCACATGTTGCCCAGAGCACCGCATCTTTGCCAAAAAAGGCCCACATGTGATTTGGCACATTTGGGCCATATTTGCTGTTATCCATGTGGGCCCCTTCAGGCTCACATCCGTTTTGTCAGGGCCAGAAGAAGGCCGCCAGTGCCGCATCACCGCCTGACGTGGCCCACATCCGGATGCCATCTGGGTTATTAGGGTCAGGGTTAGACTCAGGATTAGATTGGGGAGTTAGGGGTAAGGGTTAGGTTTGGGGTTAAGGGTCAGGGAATGAACGTAGTCAATAGGGGGTCCTCACAAAGACAGAAGGGCAAGGATGTGTGTGTGTTGGTGTATGTGTGTGTGTGTGTGTGTGTGTGTGTGTGTGTGTGTGTGTGTGTGTGTGCCAGTCTGCCAGTGCAGCTGCCCTGTATGTTTCGACATGGCGGCCTCCCTGCAGCAGCAGGTAACGCTTCAGAAGTAGCTGGAGGCAGTTTGTCTGAAACCGCCCTCGGTCTGGCGCTGCGTCTTGTATCTGGCAGGGACACCGGCGTCCACAGCTCCGCCGGCCACAATCCCCCTCTCAGATGTGGTGAAATGAAATCAGCCAAATTGTCCGCTGTCTCATGAGCGTGACCTCGCCTCTGTGTCGTCTCATTCTTTCGCTGTTTCTCCCGCTCTCCCTTCCTCTCTCCCCGTCTCCCTCTCTCGCTCTCTCTCTCTTCCCCTCTGCCGGGAAATAAACCAGAGCTGGCACCACACCTAACATAACCCAGGGAGCCTGTTTTCTCAGAAGATCTCTCTTAACAAACAGAGAAATGAAATGAACCTGTGGACGGCCCAGGCCTGCTCGTCGCGTCGCCCTGCCTGCGGGCACCACTCCTGCAGGCCGTCGGCACGGCGACGGGAACGTGTAACATCACCGGCGAGGTGCAGCACATAATGCAAACAGGACATTTGTCATCTAGACAGTGTTTAGTCAGGTTGAGTTAGGTTGAACTCTCATCCACTTCCTCTCTGCGAGTGTGTGTGTGTGTGTGTGTGTGTGTGTGTGTGTGTGCGTGTGTGTGTGTGTGTGTGCGTGTGTGTGTGCGTGTGTGTGTGTGTGTGTGTGTGTGTGCGTGTGTGTGTGCGTGTGTGTGTGTGTGTGTGTGTGTGTGTGTGTGTGTGTGCGTGTGTGTGTGCGTGTGTGTGTGTGTGTGTGTGTGTGCGTGGGGTGGCCATCTGCCAAGCTGGATAACCAACGATCGGTCAAGTCATAGGCTGTTTTAACACCTAGTCCTTTTTAAATGAACAAAGGAGCAACAGAAAAGATACTCAGATCCTTTTGTATTCACACTGTCAGCTCGGTCGAAAGACTCAGTCCTCTTTCTGGTCCACTTCAGCTCTGATGGGACCACAGTTCTCTTTCTGGTCCACCTCACCTCTGATGGGGCCACAGTTCTCTTTCTGGTCCACCTCACCTCTGATGGGACCACAGTTCTCTTTCTGGTCCACTTCAGCTCTGATGGGACCACAGTTCTCTTTCTGGTCCACCTCACCTCTGATGGGACCACAGTTCTCTTTCTGGTCCACCTCACCTCTGATGGGACCACAGTTCTCTTTCTGGTCCACCTCACCTCTGATGGGACCACAGTTCTCTTTCTGGTCCACTTCAGCTCTGATGGGGCCACAGTCCTCTTTCTGGTCCACCTCACCTCTGATGGGACCACAGTTCTCTTTCTGGTCCACCTCACCTCTGATGGGACCACAGTCCTCTTTCTGGTCCACTTCAGCTCTGATGGGGCCACAGTTCTCTTTCTGGTCCACTTCAGCTCTGATAGGGCCACAGTTCTCTTTCTGGTCCACTTCAGCTCTGAAGGGGCCACAGTTCTCTTTCTGGTCCACTTCAGCTCTGATGGGGCCACAGTGCTCTTTCTGGTCCACCTCACCTCTGATGGGGCCACAGTTCTCTTTCTGGTCCACCTCACCTCTGATGGCACCACAGTCCTCTTTCTGGTCCACTTCAGCTCTGATAGGGCCACAGTTCTCTTTCTGGTCCACTTCAGCTCTGATGGGGCCTCAGTCCTCTTTCTGGTCCACTTCAGCTCTGATGGGGCCACAGTCCTCTTTCTGGTCCACTTCAGCTCTGATAGGGCCACAGTTCTCTTTCTGGTCCACTTCAGCTCTGATGGGGCCTCAGTCCTCTTTCTGGTCCACTTCAGCTCTGATGGGGCCTCAGTCCTCTTTCTGGTCCACTTCAGCTCTGATAGGGCCACAGTTCTCTTTCTGGTCCTCTTCAGCTCTGATGGGGCCTCAGTCCTCTTTCTGTTCACACTGTAGTTGCTCTGGAGCTGAGACATTTACTGCTTTGGATTATGGATTATTAGATTACGGCGTCTTCTCATTTTACCGTGTGTGGTAAAGTAGTTCTGATGTAGTTGTTTTACTTCGACGCGGCGCTGCAGTGCAGTCCGAACAAAGCCCCTCGCTAAGGGAAACCTCAGCGTTCCTGTGCGTTGTAGACAGTTGCTGTTTGAGGTGTTCTTCGTTCCATATCTGGAGCAGTGCAGTCATTTCTTCCTTGGAGCAAACTACTCGTCCACTAGTCTTGCTAGCATTAACAGTGGCCGTTATTTCGTCTATTTGTTTTGTCGGGGGTCACAGTGCAATACAATGTGACCTGTCTACGGCAAGCCCAGAGGACTAAAATACACTGGCAAAAGGCGAAGCGAACCACAAATGTTTGGATCCTTTCAGAGGGGTCTGAGTTCATTTGGAGTGTTCACATATGCGCAAAAAAAAAAAGCTGAGTATGGCGTTCAGGCAGCGGGCCGGTCTATTCCATTGCCTACTAACACGGGACTCGCCGGTTCGAATCCCCATGTTACCGCCGGCTTGGTCGAGCATCCCTACAGACACAATTGGCCGTGTCTGCGGGTGGGAAGCCGGATGTGGGTATGTGTCCTGGTCGCTGCACTAGTGCCTCCTCTGGTCGGTCGGGGGCACCAGTCCAAGGGGGAGGGGGAACTGGGAGAACAGCATGACGCGCTACTTTCCCCCGGGTGAAACTCCTCACTGTCAGGTGAAAAGAAGTGGGTGGCGACTCCACATGTATCGGAGGAGGCATGTGGTAGTCTGCGGCCCTCCGCGGATCAGCAGAGGGGGTGTAGCAGCAGAGGGGGTGGAACACCGGGGAAGCCAAAAAATAAAAATGCTGAGTAAGAAATCTGAGTTCGTTTTGAGGGCTGCAAGGGACCGAGTGTGAAAACACCCACAGATGTTATGATGTTATACGCCAGCCGTTCACTGCACTTTAAATAAGACATGGAACTCATTCGGACAAAGTACCAGGTATGTTTGAACTTAAGTCCATTTGACAGATTTTTTTTTAATTTCTACATTTGCATCCGGCAGCAGCAACATGAAGCCATTTTGCCTCTTTCTGTGACGTTTGCACATGCACAGTATGTAGGCCAGTGAATAAAGTGTGCCGAGAAAAATGTCTGTTTGTTTGTGCCGCTGCTGTATATCCAGCTACTGCTACTGATGATGTCATATAAATACACAGGGCTCCGGGCAAATAAATAAATAAATAAACAAACAAACAAACAAATAAATACATATGTGTGTGTGTGTGTGTATTCTATATATATATAGAAATATATATCTAAATATCTATATATCTATATCTATATATATACATACATACACACACACACACACACACACACACACACACACACATATATATATATATATATATATATATATATATATATATCAACACAGATACAGGAAAGTATATTTGAATATAGTATTAAAATCTTTTTTCCTGTATCTGTGTTGATATTCCGCTCCTTATTAGTTGAACACTCAAAACACCATTGACGGTTTTCGGGAAAAAAAAACGCTATATAAACCCAAAATTTTTAGAAGCCAAAGCAAAATTTCAGGGGCCAAAGCATGTGATGTCATATGCTACATTGTTAAATGGCTGCCTCACACTGCCTTTCCCCTCTGTACTGTCTGCCTTCGTTTGCACCACCTTCCATAATCTACCTCTACATACACAATATGGGCAATGTTCAATATACTGCAATCATATAACTATAAGGTAACACTTTAGTATGGGGAACGTAGTCACCATTAATTAGGTGCTTATTAGCATGCAAATTAGCAACATATTGGCTCTTAATTGGTCATTATTACGTACTCATTAATGCCTTATTCTGCATGGCCTTATTATACAACCAGTAAGCCATTAACTATGAGTTTTCCCTCTATAACCTCAGAATTATTGCTTATTAGTAGCACCATCTCAATATGCTTTGCTTAGTATGGCCTTTATAAGGTGGTAGTACCACAAGAAGAGTTATTCTCCCTTACTAACACTTAATGAATATGGTCTGTTCTTACATAACAAAACACAAAACTACAAGTGTTAATAGTGTTAAATTACTCTAAATTAAGTTTCTGTTACTTAGAGTATGTTCCCCATACTAAAGTGGCATCTTGATCATTACTAATTCACTAGTAATTAAGTTTTTTTATGTTCCCCATACTAAAGTGTTACCAACTATACATATTTAATTGTCCAGTCTTATTCTATTCATTTATTTTTTTCACCTTTTTATTCAACTATGTACAATTAGTTGCTTCCTGCTTATTCAGGCTCAGAGTCCGTATCTCCCAACACCACCATGTCAGTGTCACTTGGCCAGTCAGTGTAGTCAGGTCTGCACCTGCTTTGGCTTGCAGACAACCAGCGCTCCACACTGGGCTCTGGGTCAAACTGCTCAAGTGAAGGGCCCTCAGTACTGATCCTCACCAGGGCTTCCAGTTTTGTAACACTTAGGTAACTGCATGTCTGTGAATGTTCTCATTCATCCAGGTCATGGTTATCCAGAGGAATTGAATCGAGTGCAACTGGACTTGGTTTGGATTAGGGAACTGCGCACTTTTGACTTGATCCTATTCTGTGCTGAGAATCCTCTTTCACACTGAGCTGCAGATATGGAAGCACCCGCATAACTTCACCTGAGAGAAGAATGTTCTTAAAATCTGTGCAGAATGGCTCCTTCCTTAGCATCACTTTCCATAACTCAGTGTTACGTCGTATCCATGAACTGACCTTTCACCACTGTTTTCAGCATTCTCCATTCCCCTTGGACAGCTGTAACATCACATTCATTGTTTGTCAAGAGCTCTCGGTACCAATTCACTCATGTGTCAATCTGCTCCTCGCCATAGGTAACAACATCTTCTGGCCATGCATCATGACAGAACACTGAAAAGCACCTGATGACCTCTGCTCCCTTAGAATGTCCTTTCTCTGTAACATTCATCAACACGTTTCCAAATCTTCTCTCTAGTTCTTGAGCAGTAATATCAATGGTTTTATCAATGGCCGCACTCAGATCATTTGTGAATGTGGCATGACTTCAGGGGCCCTTAAGTTTGACATTTTGGAAAGTTATGACAGTGGGGTTACTTGCAGCTCTATGCCTCTTGCTTACTGGCAGAACTTCCTGCTTCTCTGTACCTTCAGAATCTTTCCCTACGTGCTGTAAGAGCTCCCGGAGCTTCTGTTCGCTCAGTGGCTTTACCTTCAACTTTTTAACCAGACAACTCTCATCAACTGCAACCGCTTGTGGGAGGATCACAGAATTTCTCTGAAGTGTGAGGCCGAGTTTTGAGACCTCTGAAAAAAGATCATGCAAAAAGTGACAAAAGGCAAAAAAAGACAGGCTTTTCATTTGCAGCACAATGTGCTTGGCCCTCCCCTTTATGTCAGTGTTTTTGGATGTGGCTGCAAGGTGCTCCATGTGACGATGAACAGCAGGTTATTGCCCCAGCTCTGTTGCATAATTTGTACGAAGGAAAACCGAGAGTGCCCAATAAATGTGTGGCAGCCAGCACTGAGTTTTAACAGCCAAAGGGTTTCGAATCGTACAGCCCACTTATGCACCTTATTGCCTTTAGTTCTTGCTTGCTTTTAGGACTGAAGTTATGTTTTCCACACAAGCTGGAAAAGGTCATAGACTTTCTCAATCATTGGCACTGACCTTTGAGTGCTTAGCATTGCCAGTTCCAAACGACAATGGAAGAACAGGACATGTTCATCTATATCACCTCTGAAACGTGCCCCTATTCCCCCTGTGGCATCCATGTTAACGCTTGCACAATCAGCTCCAAAAGCACTCATTTTGTGTACCCACCAGTTTGGATTGGGTGGATCTGCATTTTCAAGCAGTGAGTGATAGTATTTAGAGTTCCTTCTGCATGACTGTGATCAAGTTCGGCCAACCCTTCTAGACAGGGTCACAGCTGTTCCATCAGATAAGTGCCTACAATATACAATAACATAGTCTTTTCCTGAGACATCTGTTCCATAATCAGTTATAACAGAGATGTAATTTGCCTTTAAAAGCCTCCTCCGGCACACTGCTTTTCAATTCATCTGCAATGCAGCCTACAAACTCTCCACATGCTGTATCATTATCATATGCCTTTGACACGTCCATGCCATTCTTCTTCTCACTAGAATCTGAGAGCTAAACTTTGTGAATGGTGTTTCTTGCACTGCAATCATGTCGGCTGCGTTTAATTTTATTTGCAATTCCCTCATCTCTTTTTCTGTGACTTTATCACTAGACCGAGCAATGACACACTCCCTGGCGTTCTTACGTTTTGTACTGTCACCATGCTACTTCACGGTTTCTTTTTTTCAAATGACTCGAACCAGTAATGATCTCTGTTCTGCCAGCAATCGCTTGTCATACCTGAACACAAAATGTGCAGTGCATTTTCCCCTTGTCATAACCTAGCTAGGTGAACTCTTGTAGCCAAGCTGATTTAAACTGTCTTGTAGGAACGGGAGGGGAAGTCTCCACTCGCTGCACTTGGTTGACATCATCTGTAAAGGACTGCATACTGACTTAATCGGGCTGGGATGACTCAAATGTGACTTGAGAACCTTCACTGGTCGAGTTGGTCTCGGTATCGTCGGCATCTGATGTAGAGGAGGCTGGGTTTGGACCGGCAGGGAGTGAGAAAAAGTCTGATATTTTCCGTTGGCGCATTTCATTTTCTTGCCAGCTTGCTAACATTAGCTAACTACGTATTTAGCTACATCTAACTTCGAAATTCAAACTCCATCGAACTAAATTATACACCGTTTATAAAGTGAACACTTCAAACTTTTAACCCGATAAAGATGACATTAAACTATCTTCAACCACTGTCTTGATGCATGCTCAATAATCCAGGTAGGAAAATCAAAGAAGATTGAATCAGTTCATCTGGATACAATGTTTATTGACAGATATGTTTCATCACTCAACTAAGTGACAGCTTCAATCTAAACTGACTGCAGGTATCCCCACCCCTTATAAACAAGTTAGGCAACTGTATTGTACTGTACTGTACTGTTTATAAGGGGCGGAGATACCTGCAGTCAGTTCAGACTGAAGACGTCACTTAGTTGAGTGATGAAACGTATCTGTCAATAAACGTTGTATCCAGATGAACTGATTAAACCTTCTTTGATTATCTTCAACCACTGTTTCTGTTCATTTGTACAGCCGACGCTTCAACCACCACAGGACAGAAGTGCAGTGAAGTTTATGTATTGGAAACCGTACAGGAGTTCACGCGATAGGTCAGGTAGACACAGGTGCAAGAGGAGATGGGAGTTCAGTACACAAACAAAACATATGGCCGTTTTTCCTTTTATTTTTTTGCTTGTGGGTAATGGTAGCCACTGGCAACTTGCAAGGAAAAAAATGGTCGCAAAATTAAAAAGTTAGTCGCATTGGCAACTATTTTAGTTTGCCACCTGGAGCCCTATACAGTATGTGATTCAAACTCCATTGCCATTCATGCTTCCTCTCACGCCCATGTTTCCTTTGTCACTCAAAAATCCCCCCCCCCTCTCTCTCTCACACACACACACACACACACACACACACACACACACACACACACACACACACACACACACACAATCTATGTGTCTTAGTCTTACATGCTGTCATCTTATGGTGATGTCATTTTACAGCTATGTTATTCTGAATGCATGTCCATATTGCACTATTAAATTCATTCAATGATCGGTGCCTATCCATCCTGGACCAAACTGCACCATTTAAAACTAGGAAACAAAAATCAAATAACCTCCCCTGGCTGCATGATCACACTCATACATACCCTTAGAAGACTCTAGAAAGTCAGAACGACAATGGAAGGTCAACAAGTCCAAATTAGCACATAACATCCTTAAAAATCAAATGTTCATTTACCAGTAGGCAGTTAAGGGTGCGAGATCAGTGTACTTCTCTGAACTAATATCAAGAAATAACCACAATCCTAAAGTTCTCTTCAGGGTAACTGATTCTGTTGTTAATGGTCCCTCCATTTCTCTTTTTGAACCAGATGTTGAGCTGTCTGAAAATTTTCTCACTCATTTTTTAAATAAGGTGACGAATATTAGGTCCCAAATCCAGCCAGGATCTTGCATTCGTTCCATTTCCCATGTTAATTTTGCCTCTTTTACCCAGTTTCAACAAATTACAATTTCAGTGTTAGAGAGTACATTCTCCAATATGAACTCCTTCTCCTGCATGTTAGACATCATATTCCAACTAAGTTGATTTCAACTATCAGCCCCATTATTCAGCAGATTCTTAATAATTCTCTTCATCATTCGAACTAAACTGCTCAAGAAGGTATTTTCAACTATCAGCCCCATTATTAGGCAAATTCGTAATTCTTTTCCAGACAGTTTTAAGCATGCCATTGTTCACCCATTGCTGAAGAAAACTAATTAGATCCACTGTCCCAAAGTAACTACAGGACAATCTCCAAATTGTCTTTTCTATCTAAGGTTCTGGAGCAAGTAATTTCTTCTCCATTGATTTCTTTTATGAGCACTAATATTGTTTCAATAGTTTCCAGTCTGGTTTTAGAGCACTTCACTGTACCTAGACAGCTCTAGTTAAGGTCACTAGTGAGCTACTGCTGGCTGCAGACAAAGAGGACTGCTCGATTTTACTTCTTTAGACTTAAGAGATGTCTTTGACACAGTCGATCACAACATCCTCTTACATCACTTAGAGACTTGGGTTGGCATCGAGGGCTCAGCTCTTAGCTTACTACGTTCTTACCTCACAAAAAGAACCTTTTCTGTTGTTCTGGGTAACTCTACCTCCTCAGTGGCTCATTTGAGTTGTGGTGTCCCTCAAGGCTCAGTTCTTGGCCTCCTTCTCTTTTCTATGTACATGCTGCCCCTTGGCCAGGTCATTCAAAATCACAGTGTGCTCTACCATTTTTGTGCTGACAACAAAATTTTCTCAAATTTAATGATGATAAGCCTGAAGTCATTCTGTTCAGTCCTGAAAATTCCATCAGCCCTTTTATTACTAATCTTGGTGGTCTGTCAGGCAGTCTTAAGCAGGCTGCTAGGAATCTTGGGTTAATATTCAATGCTAACCTCAGTTTTGATTATCAAATCAAACAGTTTGTTCTGTCATGCTTTCTCCAGCTCAAGCTGATCCCCAAAATTAGGTCATTTTTATCAATTACTGATCTGCAAAAAGTTATACGTATATGCTTTCATCTATTCTTGGCTTGACTATTGTAATGCATTTCATTCTGACATCAGCAAGGGCTCCCTCCACTGGCTGCAGCTGGTACAAAACACCACTGCTCAGCTTATTACTAGGACAGAGGCATGAGCATATCACTCCTGTGGTTGCCTCCCTACACTGGCTCCCTGTTATATTTCAAATTGATGTAAACATTTTATTGCTCACTTTTAAGGCTTTAAATGGTCTTGCTCCTACATACATTTGTGATTTGTTGACCTGGTATATGCCCCCTTGACCATTAAGATCTGCAGATGGAGCCCTACTGTTTATTCCCAGGTCTCAATTTGTTACAAAGGGGGACTGGGCTTTTGCTGTTCAACTCTTCCTGTTGAACTAAGATAAACCAAGTCTCTAGCGTCTTTTAAATCTCATCGTAAAACTTTTCTTTTTATGAAAGCTTTTACAAATGTTTGATATTTGCTTTTAATTATTTATGTTGTTTTGATTTTTACTCTTATTTGGTCTTACTCTTACTTTTGCCTTGTTTGGTTTTCTTTGTAAAGCACTTTGTAACATTGTTTTAGAAAAGTGCTATGTAAATAAAGATTATTATTATTATTATATTGTGGAGATGAAAGTGCAGGACGTTGGTGAATGCCCTTCAAATCTTGCCCCCTGGGTGAAAAACTGGACTCAAGAGCAAAGAGAACAAAACCTTTAACCAAATCTCTTTTCGTACAGCCATAGTTAATAAATGCACAACCCTCCATCGAAGCTGCAACAACTACAGATGTGAAAATCTTATAGAAACACTAAGTGAACTTTTGCTAAATGGAGAGTCCAGCTACAAACCACTATAGTGAACTGGCATCCAGAGCGTCTGAAAAATCCCCAGTAACATAAACATGAACATGATATACGTTGGTATAAATTCAGTGATAGCTAAAGGTCACAGCAGCTTGGTTCTTACTATTTTGGTCAAACAGATTTTTTTTTCTGGGATCTCAAGGCTCTCAGAAAATGACTGGGTAACTAAAATACTTTGCAGTAAGTGCATTAGAGGGAACACGGCCATTCCATAACTAGATATGAGGACACCGACGTTTGGACATTGGTCATTTTTTTTGTTTTTCAAGATTCAGGGAACCTTTACTGATACACACAACCAGGTTGGTGGTATTTGTTTATGTTACAGCATGGTGGCACCATGTTAACATATCCAACTTCCCAACATAAATACTGTGGCGAGCCAGCCTGGAAGAATGAGTCGAGAGGCAGAGATCTCTTTTCAATGGCAGCTCCCTTGCCCCACTACCGCAGACCCCGGTAGTACTCTTCTATTTATACACTGGCCAAAACAGACCAGAACTGACAACACACAACGATGTCCTCCCCAATGTCACAACTGGTGACACCAGTCTGAGTCACGGTCCTACAGTTACTAAATGTTCTTCTACTTAGTCCAAGTCAAACCCCCAAACAAACAAACAACAATAACCACATCATCATTAAAACACAATGTTAACTGTAAAACTAAAAGTCCCATCAGCCATTGCACTCCCCCAGCACAGAGCTGCCGACAGTCGGAGCAACCACCTCCCCCGGTTACTACAATACATACTATAAATAAATACGTTACAGGTATCAGGAATCAGGGATTAGGGACACTTTGTCATCCCCCAGCCCACAGCAGTGAAACACAAAGACAAAAACACATCCAGAACTACAAGAACAGATATCAAAGTACAAAAAAAAAAATGCAAAAAAAAAATCACTGTCTGAGAGAACGAATGCCAGGCTGACTGTAGGAACTGCCGGTTTGCATGGGCTAGCAGTTAGCTTAGCCTGCCCCACTTCCACATCCTGTCAGACCGCCCTCGGTGTTTCCTCCTTGGGCACAGCTCCAAGCAGGGCTGTGCTCCTTGGGCACAGCCCTGCTTGTCCCTTGGCCCACCGGACACAGCAGATCAGGCTCCTCCAGTCAATCCAATGCTAGCTCTCCCTGCCAGACACCTTTGACACACCTCCCCGCACTCCACATGACGACACCAAAAACACAGTCAAAGCTAGGCAAGGCTGCCGCCAGACCGCCCTTGGTGTTATCGGAATTGCTGGTCTGCATGGACTAGCAGTTAGCTTAGCCCCGCTTCCGCGTCCTGCTGGACCCCCCTCAGTGTTTCCTCTTCGCACACACAGCACAGCTCTGGGCAGGGCCGTGGTCTCTAGGCCCACAGGACGCAGCAGATTAAGCTCTCCCAGCCATCAAACAAAAACATGGACAGACATGGACAAAGGCACTGCATGGAAGGTACTGGGTGAGGCCGCTGCAAACGTAAGTTTGCACCGCCATCTTCCCACACCGGTACTGGGTGAGGCTGCTGCAAACGTGAATTCAAGCCGCCCAAGGTTGATACCAAGGCAACAGATAACAGTTTTCCTGAGAACAGGATGAAAATGATGAGGCAGGTAAATGTGACTGCTCTTCACAAAATCCTCGCAGATAATGAGAGAACTAGGAACTTGCATGAGCATTCAAGAGCGTCCCCGAGCGAAACAGTCCTACACTGCCCTCTACTGTGGGTGGTTAGATTTCGTTAGGGCCTTTTCTTTGCCAAATCCTGAGGTGCTTCCCAGTTGAACAATGAATTAAACGAAAAAAGTACTTTGACACAAATGACCAGAATGTTGTGTGTCACACGCTCCCCGACAAAATAAAAAATGGATTGGGCTATACAAATAAAACTGACTTGACTTGACTCCTGACATTTCCAAATTCAAATATCCCAAAACTCACATTCTCGAAGTATCTGTAACTCAACATTTCTCTCAAAATCAAAAACTCCCTTTGAAATCAACAAACAGGTGTAATGTATGGCATGTGTGTTTGTGGCATGTACGGTACCGGTGGGTCAGTGGAATATGATAAGGTGGACCCCATAATGGTAAGTAAGGTGCACTGTATGCCCCAACTGTGTTGACTGTAGGGTAAGGTTGTAACGAAGGCTGGCTGAGTGTTTCATATGTCAACATGCACCTCGGCTTTCTCTCCCTAGCAGATCGCCTAACACCTGTGTGTATGTTTGCTGCAGTCCGCTTGGGACTTTTTGAGACAACCCACGGCCCTGTGGCCTTCCTCAAGACAGAGGAAGCAATGGCTACAGTTGGACAGGCCCTGCTCCACACATCTTGGACAACCGTTAGTCCTCTCCCTTCTTGGAGTAGTAATTTTTCCTGGGGAGCACTGGCACACCTGCTCTGACTGCCATGGCTGTATACATTGTTTCATCCATCCATCCATCCATTACCCAAACCGCTTATCCTGCTCTCAGGGTCGCTGGAGCCTATCCCAGCAGTCATTTGGCAGCAGGTGGGGAGACATCCTGGACAGGGCCCCAGGCCATCACAGGGCCGACACACACACACACCTAGGGACAATTTAGTACGGTCGATTCACCTGACCTGCATGTCTTTGGACTGTGCGAGGAAGCCGGAGCACCTGGAGGAAACGGACGCAGACACAGGGAGAAAATGCAAATTCCACACAGAGGACAAACCGGGATGACTCCCAAGGTTGGACTACCCCGGGGCTCGAACCGAGGACCTTCTTGCTGTGAGGCAACCACACTAACCACTGTGCCACCATACCACCAGGTTGTTTCATTGAGTCTACAGTTTTGGTAAGTGCCTCAATTTTTGGCTGAGAGTTCTTGTATGATATCCATTCCAGCTGTGTGTCCAGTGATCTATTGCTAAGTGCTTTATTCTTGTAATGCGTTTGCCTCAAGCTGGGCACTGCACACATTAGTTTGGTTTTGGCGCGGGGCTGGGCTGGGCTGGGCTGGGCTGGGTCTAACCTCTGTTGTCTCTCACTCTCCTCACTTGTTATTCTCATCACGCGTCTGAGGATTGTCTAATCTTTCACTTCAGTGTCAGACAGAAGGGGTTTTAGTTCCATGCGGATATCGTTATGTCTGTATCCCAGTCCAATACACTGTGTGTAGGAAAACATCTCAGACTGTAGCTCTGCTGTACTTAATGTTTGCATCAGGAAGGTAGGGTGTAAACAGTATGCTCTGTTTGAGTCCAGTTACTCTGTAGAGGAATTGTTGTGGTGTCTCATTCATTCTGTTTAGCGCACATCAACTCCTGAAATAGTTCAGTGCCATTCTTTTCTCTTAGGTGGGACTGTAAAAATCCTTTAAGTTCCACCCCAGTCACATCATCTTTATTCATCAGCATGTCTTTAAAGTTGCCTGGTTCGATTATCCTGAGCATATCCCTGACTATTTCTGATTCACTCAAGTCTTCTTGGATTCCTTCATCGATCTGTCTGCACACATTATTTTTTACTTTATTTTTATTTTATTTTATAATCAATAAATAATATTTTATTTTATTACCTTATTGATCCCCATGGGGAAATTCTTCCTCTGCATTTAATCCATCCTAACTGTGTAGCCAAGAGCAGTGGGCAGCCGCCATGCAGCGCCCGGGGACCAACTCCAGTTTGTCTTGCCCTGCTTTGGTCAGAGGCACAGACAGGAGTACTAACCCTAACACTTGTCTGCACACATTACGGTAGGTAATGTCTGATGTGTGATCGCCAATTTGACCTCCTTGAATTTTGAATCCTCTATGGTGGAGGTATGAAAATTCTCTGATGGAGACCACCTTCTCACGTGGCTGGTAAGTATTGGGTTCAGACTGGTCACTAGTGGTGTCAATGAGGGCTGTGGGGAAACTGGCTGTGTGGTAATACACTGCATAAGTTTCTTACCAAGATCTTCATAGCTAAACAGCATTCTCCAGACGAGCCCCAAGAACGTTACAGGTTCCAGAGTTGATACCGTGGCAACAGATAACAGTTTTCCTGAAAACAGGATGAAAATGATGAGGCAGGGAAACGTGACTGCACTTCACAAAATCCTCCCACATAATGCTATTTCACATAATGCTATTTTTAGCAAACACTTTCAATAACACTGTGTCTTATATTTCTAAATATTTACAATATAACACTAAATAACACATGTAAATTACTTAACACACTCACAGCATGCTAACCAAAGCTATCATAACACAGCAAACTTCTGGACATTTACAGTTAGGTCCATAAGTATTTGGACAGTGACACAATATTTGTAATTTTGCCCCTGTACACCACCACAGTGGATGTGAAATGAAATAACCAATATGTGATTGAAGTGTGGACTTTCAGCTTTAATTTAAGGGGTTGGACAAAAATATTGCATTAACCGTTCAGGAATTACAGCCAGTTTTATATATGGTCACCCCATTTTCAGAGGATCAAAAGTAATGGGACACTAGACTAACAAGTGGTTTCATGGGCAAGTAAGACCTTTTCCATCATTATTCCATGACAAATTAAGCAGATAAAAGGTCTGGAGTTCATTCCAACTATTTACATTTGCATTTGGTAGCTGTTCATCGGAACTCTCAACATGAACTCCACAGAGGTGTCAATACAAGTGATGGAGGCCATCATTAGGCTGAAAAAGCAAAGGAAATCTATCAGATGGATAGTAAACACTTCAGGAGTGGCCAAATCAACATTTTGGTACATTCTTAATAAGAAAGAATGCACTGGCAAGCTCAGCAACACCAAAAGGCTTGGAAGACCACGGAACACATCGACAGTGGATGATCGCAGAATTCTTTTCCTAGTGAAGACAAACACATTCACAACATCTAGTGAAGTCAAAAACACTCTTGAGAGGTAGGGGTATCCTTGTCCAAGTCTACAATCAAGAGATGCCTGCATGAAAATAAATACAGAGGGTTTACGACAAGGTGAAACCCCCTGGTGTCACTTAAGAACAGGAAGACCAAATTAGACTGTGTTTAAAAACATCTAAAAACCTACCCAGTTCTGGAACAAGGTTCTTTGCACAGATGAAGCAATGATTAACTTGTACCAGAAGGATGGGAAGAGGAAAAGTGTGGAGAACAAAAGGAAAAGCTCAAGATTCTCAGCATACCAGAGGTAGTTAGCTGGGCGGGAGGGGTCGTTGATGATTTTAACAGCCCGGTTGGCTGTGCGGATGGTGAAAAGGGCGTGCCAGAGTGAAGGTTACGTCCTATGATTTTGGAGGTCTTTTTCACTATCCGTTGGAGCTTGGTTTTGGTGATGCTGCCTGTGGTTCCGTACCACGTTTTCTCACATCCGACTATAAAGTTCAATGTGGAAGCACCCATGATGTGACAATGTGGTGGTGGAGAGTGTTTCCCAAAGAGCCAGTGTGAGAAAGGCAGGAATTAAACATATCTACTTTGTAGAGAATACTGGTCTCTGATTGGCTGGAGGGTGTTCATTAAAACCATATAATACACACGTGGTTCAGCTCAAGTTTAATCACTCTTCTAAACTCATAAGCTGGACACAAAGTCGCTATATAACCATAGCAACACACTGAATCCGAAGCAAGCCCAGTTAAAATTCAAAGTTAGCTTAGCGGCTAAATTTGGCTTCATAACCTTTTATTCATTCGAATGCTTTTATCTATTTTATTTTTTTAAATTTATTTCTGATTTTTCCCTTTTTTTCTCCCAATTTAGTGGCCAGTCGACCCCTATTTTAATTCAAACACCCACCCTCGTACTGCATGCCTTCGCCAGCTGCATCTCTCCGGCCGGTAGTCTCGAAGGAGACCGCCTCCCCACTCTCGTGACAAGGCGACTCCAGGCCGAACCACCGCTTTTTCCGACACACCAGAGACGCATTCACGTGACGAACACAAGCCGACTCCGCCCCCCTCCCGAAGACAGCGCTGCCAATGATCGCTGCTTCATGAGTCCGGCCATAGTCGGATCTGACGAGACCGGGGCGCGAACCCCGGTCCCCAATGGGCAACTGCATGGACACAAAGCTGATGCTTAGACCGCTACACCACCGCGGACTCTGAATGCTTTTATTTTAATTCTTCGGTAAGGCATCAATGCTGTGGTAAAGGAAAAGAACCATCTGATGCAAAGTAGAGGGAGGTTTTTTGCCTTCGGATAGAAATAACAGGAATAAACGTACACTTTGTCACGGATTACTACCCCTTACATGAGTTATTCATGTTATTGTGGTTTATGACAATAACCGATGGTTGACACTTTTAAAATCCAAAATTTATAATGTTCCATCCATCCATTATTTGAACCGCTTATCCTGCTCTCAGGGTCGCAGGGATGCTGGAGCCTATTCCAGCAGTCATTGGGCGGCAGGCGGGGAGACACCCTGGACAGGCCGCCAGGCCATGACAGGGTGCAGTCATACCAGTTTCCGGCTTATTGCCGTATGCTATGGCATATTGCTCGCAATGCAAGATTTACCATAATAATGTTTATATACAATGTAGCATATCAGGATTTGGTAACCTACCAACAAATGGAGGTGGGCTTTTTGGGGGTGGTCTTTGAATGGGAGTCGAGAGGAAGTGGGCGTTTTCATGTTTTGGTCTGCGTGGTGAGCAGCTAGGGTGAGTTGTGGGTGTAACAAAAAAGGGCAATAAAACTCATCGATAGACCTGACATCGTGTCTCCGGGCCTCGTTATGGATCGAAACGCTTCATTAGTGTCAGAAGTGGGATAGGGCCCCGGGAATTTACAGTAATGGCCTTCGGTCTCTGTAATGCTCCAGCAACCTTTGAGAGGCTGATGGAGACCCTACTCGAGGGCCTGCCTAGGTCTGCCTGCCTGGTCAACTTGGATGATTTGCTGATCCATGCCTCCGCCTTTGAACAAGAACTTGCAAACTTGAGAGACATTCGGGGAAGACTGCGGCAGGCAAACCTGAAACTCCACCCCCAGAAGTGTCAGCTTTTCCAACGCCAAACACTGTTCCTGGGTCACATTGTCAGTAGCGCTGGAATAGCCACCAACCCAGAGAAAGTCAAGGCTGTGGCAGAGTGGCCTCAGCCAGAGAATGTCCCCCAGCTAAAGAGCTTTTTAGACTTGGCAAACTATTACAGACGTTTTGTACGGAGTTATGCAGACACTGCCAGCCCCTTACACAAGGCAGAGATGGTGAAACGGTTCCAGTGGACAGAAGAGTGCAGTCGGGCATTCATGGCTCTGAAGGAGGCCGTGGTCACCTCCCCAGTCCTAGCCTACCCCTTACCAGACTGCCCCTTCATACTGGATACAGATGCCAGCGACAAAGGGATGGGGGCAGTACTCTCACAGGTGAGAGGGGGAGAGGAGCGGGTGGTGGCATTCTACAGCCAAACCCTTAGCCAGCCAGAGTGAAATTACTGCGTGATGAGATCGAGCTGTTAGCAGTGGTGAAGGCTAAGGAGCATTTCCATCCTTACCTGTATGGCCAGGCATTCACAATCAGGACAGACCACGCCTCCCTACAGTGGTTGACCAACTTCAAACACCCGGAGGGCCAGCTCGCTAGGTGGCTGGAACAGCTAAGTCAATACGACTTCCAGATCAAGCACAGAGTGAGGAGGCTTCATGGAAATGCGGATGCCCTTTCCCGCCGCCCATGTCTGGAGACCCACTGCCTACACTGTGAGCGACGGGAAAAGAGACAGTAAGACCTGCAGGAAGAGATACAGGAAGAGCACCACTTACTGCGCGCTGTGGAGAAACTTCCAGAGGGATTGGAGAGGTTAATGTTGGAAGACCTGAGTCAGATGCAGGCTGTTGATAGCGAAATTGCACCTGTGTTGGAGTGGAAACTCAACGGACGACGACCAGCCGGGTGTGAAGTGGCTGCACGGGTCCAGCTGGTGAAGAGTTTGTGGGCCATGTGGGACTGCCTAGAGCTGAAAGAAGGAGTCCTGTACCGCAAATGGGAGTCCTCCAGTGGAGGTAGGGTGGTGTGGCAACTGACAGCACCAAAAGTCCTCAGACAGGAGATCCTCAAGCTAGCTCACGACCTACCCACTGCAGAGCACTTTGGAGTCAACAAAACCCTAGCCCGTGTAAGACAGAGGTTCTTCTGGGTTAGGCTGTGCAGTGATGTAGAGAGCTGGTGCAGGAGATGTGATGCTTGTGCCGCCATGAAGGGCCCGCCGCGACGTCCCCAGGCTGAGATGCAGCAATACCACGTGGGGGACCGGATGGAAAGAGTGGCCATCGACATTCTCGGCCCCCTGCCACTCTCAGAAAAGGGAAACCGGTATATCTTGGCTGCCATAGAATACTTCTCCAAGTGGCCAGAGAGCTATGCCATCCCAAACCAAGAGGCAACCACAGTGGCTGAAGTCCTGGTCAACGGGTTCTTCACAAGGTTTGGTATGCCTGACGAAATCCACAGCAACCAGGGTCGAAATTTTGAGTCAGGTCTTCGAAGAGATGTGTCGCCTACTACATATCAAGAAGACACGCACAACGGCGTTGCACCCCCAAAGCGATGGGATGGTTGTGCAGTACAACCGCACCCTCCTGGTGCAACTGTCACTCTTCGTCCAAAAGCACCAGCGTGACTGGGATGACTACCTACAGTTGTTGATGATGGCTTATCGGAGTCTAGTGCACCAAAGCACCGCTTGCACTCCAGCTTCAATCATGTTCGGCCAAGAACTGCGCACTCCAACAGAGCTCCTTTTTGGGCACCGTCCGGGAGAAGAACTGGGTAAAGCAGGGCCCGTGTATGTCCAGCGCATCCAGGAGCAGATGGAGAGAGTTCACGAGTTTGCTCGACACCACATCCAAGGAGAATCCAAAAGACAGAAGCAACAGTATGATACCCGTGTTCATGGGAAGCTGTACCAGCCAGGTGACAGTGTGGCTATACTGCCCCCGACGCCAGAGAGGAAGATGCCCCAAACTGGTGAGTCAGTGGGAGGGACCCTGCACTATACTGGATGCCCTGTTCGATGTAGTGTACCGGGTACAGAAAAATGGCCGGCGGAAGAAAGTGGTGATGCACCAAGACCGTCTAACTCCATACAGAGGAGGGAGAGAAGTTGAGCCAAGCTCTACACCTTCAGGACACTACTATGGCAGACGACAGCCAGCCAGACTTCAAAGTAGGGGCGACAGCAGCTTCAGATGGAGAGGAGACAGAGGCGCCTATGTGGACAGAAATGGATGAAGAGGATGAAGCGTCAGCAGGGGCCAGTTGGGAGGAAGAAAAGGAGAAGACTTTTGAGTTGAGAAGATCAAAGCGACAGCGGCACCCAGCTCAGTGCTACTGTTGTGCAAGCATAGCTGATGATGAAACAGACAAAAAAAAAAGAAAAAGGAGCTCCTAAAAAGAGAAAAGGAGAAGCATAGAACTGTTACATAGAACTGTCACATTCGGGGATGAATGCTTTCGTTAAAGGGGGGGGGCAATGTAGCATATCAGGATTTGGTAACCTACCAACGAATGGAGGTGGGCTTTTTGGGGGTGGTCTTCGAGCGGGAGTCGAGAGGAAGTGGGCGTTTTCATGTTTTGGTCTGCGCAGCGAGCAGCTAGTGCAAGTCATGGGTGTAACAAAAAAGGGCAATTAAACTCATCGATTGACCTGACATCATGTCTCCGGGCCCCGTTATGGATCGAAACGCTTCAATATAATGTTTTTTTTTAAATAACTATGTTTCTAAATCAGCTTGTTTTATCATTAGTTCTTAAGAGGCTCAAAGTTAAATAGGTTTAGCTAACATTAAAAGAATTAGAACTTTCAATAACTCAATTTTAATGAAAAGAGAGACAAATGGAGAGCCGATTGGTAAAGAAAAATTAACCCAAAAAAGACTCTTTTTCAACAAACTTTAATTGGCACTAAATATTTGAGACTCGGAGAAATTGGGGGGGAAAGGGGGCTAGTAAAGTGTTTGTATGTTAAACAGGAAGTAAATACCAAGTAAGCTTCAGGGATAATTTCTGTGGAGAGGATTTTGTGCCACCCTGAAATGCAGACACGACTTTGGGATGAGGGGAAAAACAATCGCTCAAGATCTCTCGCTCTGGAGGGGCATGGCCGCCGACTAACGCGTGACTCTACCAATGTTGAGGCTTCTTTTTCTAGGCTGCTGAGCGCCTTCCTCAACAGTCCAACTAATGTCTTATTACCATGAGGCTCCGCCATGTCAGCGTTCGTCTGGTTAGCGCAGTATGGCGACGTCTTTTCGTCCATCAATTAGATCTTGAACGACGGCTCCAACTACACGAATTCAGGCCGATTTTGACCCGATTGCGTCGCTGAACTGAACTCCGCTGAACAGGAATGACCAGAGTTACTCAGATCCCGCCTACACTCAAACTGTGTGGCTCCTCGCTCTTCCTCGTAGACTGGTAACTCTGGTCACCCCTGTTCAGTGGCGTTCAGTTCAGTGACAGCTAAACTAAGTGACCATTGATATACACCATCGGGCATTAGGATATATTTTTAATCAGTATTGTTTTTGTCTGTCTTAGATTAAGCTTCGTGATGCAGCGCCTGTGGTGTTGACGCACAGAAAATGCACTTGTACGGCGGGGGAAAAGTTGGGCAATCACACAATGGCACTGCTGCTCCAAACGGCGTATTATGCACTACTTAAAGTACCAGTTGTGCCCCCTGTGCACAGCTGCACAGAGTCGGAACAGCAGTGGCACAAACCGCGAACAATGGTCATTTAAACTAGGTAAAAACGCGACGTAAACAAAGGGAGCGGAAACGTACAAGCAGTACTATTTCGAAGCGGAACCACTCACATAGCCTGGTGCAGTGGTTCTCAACCTTTTTGGGGTCCTGGACCCCCTGCGTATTTTTGATCTACCCTGAGGACCCCTCCACCTGATCTTGGGGGAGGGGGGTTGCAATTTGATAGAAAGAGTAGAAACTGCATTTTAAATTGCATTATAGCATTTATTCACTCTTTGGGGCAAAAATAAGAGCTTTCAGTTGTAACTTAGATATAGTTAACAAAACAATTCTTATGCAGTAACTTTCAGATATATGTAACAAAACAGACTTTTTATGCAGTAGCTTTTAACAATGCAAACGGGAGCGAGATCTCTTATTAAAATACAATAAATTACACTTGTGAAACAGATGTAATTAGAGAAAAAAGTCCTGTTACCCTTTATAGTTTAGGTAGATAAAGGTCTCAGTCACATTTGAGTAAAATAATCCTATTTCTATAAATGTCATAGGATCTTTTTTTAAAAATATATTTTATTTTCACGGACCCCTTGCAATTACACCACGGACCACTAGGGGTCCGCGGACCCCCGGTTGAGAAACACTGGCCTAGTGCATGTAGCGCATTGTGTCCGTATGTCTGTGAACATTCACAGACACAGACATTCACATTCCTCATTGTGTCTGTAGGGACGCCCGACCAAGCCGGAGGTAACGCTGGGATTCGACCCGGCGATCCCGTGTTGGTAGGTAACGGAATAGACCCCAATAGACCGCCCCGCCACGCTACCCCGACCCCCTTAACAGCCCTGACCGACACGAAAAGGCGTGTCCCTGGCGCTGACCAACAGGATAACACAACGCTCTCTGGCGCGCATAGGCTAACGTTAGCTAGCTAGGCTAATTAGGCTAATTTTCTCGACGTGGACACATCCGTTACCCCAAGTTCTCTTTGAAGGGTAGACAGCTCATATTGTCCTCGTCGTGACACCCAGGGACCAGTCCGCAGTTGTTGTTTTTTTTCTTTGTTTTCTTTTTCTTTTCCGAGCACAAGACCGCTAGCATCGCACACAGCGCTTCCTCCATGATGGACACTTCTTTGACCCGCCTCCCCCGACGACCTATGAACTCGGGTACGGTCGTGATGACAGTAGATTACGTGATGACGGCAGCGTTCGACGATGGCTGTATTATAGTAGAATGCGTCCATGGTCGGGATCATGGTCGGGATCATACTTGTGGCCAGTCTGGCGGCCAAGACCGGCGTCACGAATTTATAGCAGTAGCCTGACGTGGTGCCATCGTGAAAGACAAAAAACATCGTGTAGTCTGATCCGGGCGTATGTCAGTCCGGCTTCCTCAACCACGCCCCCCGTTTGCTAGAGAGCTATGATTGGACAGTGAGTTCCCGGCGGCGCGATTTCAGCAGGAACATTTCAAAAACGAAAATGAGTCGGCAGAGAATTTGGAGGAAACCCGAGGCGCCCGTTGCATTTCGGTGTGGTATGGCACGATTTCATCAGTCATTACATAGTGTGCAACGTATATTCCCTTCTCGATTGCTTTCTAGATGGTAGCTGAACAAGAGGCAAATCAACAAAATTATGATTTTGTTGTGTTCAGTAATACAGTTACCCTATACTACTGTAACCGGTTATTTTCTTGCCCGGTGCGGGATTCGATACGAGGTGTACTGTACCACAAGGCGACATCGCTAGCCGCTCGGCTAAAGGGTCGGACCCGTTAGCTAGGGGCTAACGTGTCTTATTAGTAGTTTACAGTCGACACCCTCCCCGGAAGCGTGCCCTCGTTCTTCCCGCGCTCCGAAGATCTGCACACTTCCGGATCCCACCGCTGCTACCAATGTAAGCGATTATTTTCTTGCCCGGTGCGGGATTTGATACGGGGTGTACTACACCACAAGGCGATATCGCTAACCGCTCGGCTAAAGGGTCAGACCCGTTAGCTAGGGGCTCACGTGTCTTATTAGTAGTTTACATTACATTGAGTTCTATACTGCTAACCGCTAGAGGGCACTGCATTCTTAGGCCACTAGTTAACAGTTGGTTAGGTTGACTCTTTGAATGTTGCTGTGAGTTGCTGCTGAGAACCTGTCGGAGTGTGTTGGAGGCTAACGGTCTGCCTTGCAATTCTTTTAGTAAAGTTATTGCGCAATACCTCGTGTGGTTATTCTGCCAAAGGATACAACTGATTTTGCTTATCATTGCTTTCATTCCCTTTCCACTTTCCACTGTGACGTCACAGTGGAAAGCAAAGCCTCTTGTGCAGTGCATGGCAAAAAAGTGGACTTGAAGTTAATTTCATTAAGTGAACTGAAGTAAAGTTCAAGTACATTTCCCCAAGTGAACTAATATCAATGTACCAGTAGTATACTTGTAAGTATACTTAAGTGTAATTTTGTTTAGTGTATCTCTGATAAGCACTTAAAAAGTAATCTGAAAGCATGCTCGCTGATTTAAAATAAGTATACAGCACACTTGAATAAACTACTTTGTTTTAATTAAGGGGTGGCACAGGTTCTGCATGCTGCACACAGTGACAACACACGCTGTTGATTGTTTTGTCCTTCATCCCAAAGTCGTTTTTGCATCTCAGGGTGGCACAAAATCCTCTCCATCATTTTTCAGATGCTGATACTTGAATGTATAGAGGGCGAGGGATGAGCAGCGGTTTGTGGAAGAATGGAGGACTGAACAAACGGACGGAGACGTGCGAACAAGAAAAGAGGGTACGTGCACGTTACTTGATGAGTTTGTGTTCCACGATGCTGGAAAACTGAAGTCCTGAGAGGAGTTTGAAAAAAAAAAAAAAAAAAGAACAGACATTTGGGGGATGGATGAAAAATGAATGGCGCGACGCAGTGATGAAAAACATAAGGGCGCAATTTGTACATCACAAATTGGTGTAGCACACATTCTGCAGTGTTTTAACGATCCGGACCTCCCAGACTTTGATCCCGGTTATGGCCCGGGATTGGATGGTGGTAAAGTGTTCTGGTCTAACTGTCATTGTGAGATGGTCTTGTGTGGTCCCGCTGGGTCGAGTTAATCAGATGTCCGTGAATGAAGTGGAACAGACGTCTTTATGGATGTGAGGCCCCGGGCCGCCTCGTACCGCCAGACAGCACCAAACACTTCAGCACACCGTCAGAATCCCCACAGCGTGGTGTGTATTGGTTTACATGTAGGCGTGCAAGCACACATGTACCCATTCATACACCTCCTCATGCACCGTACACTCCTCTAGTCACAGCAGATTCCATCTCCTGCCCCCAGAAGGGTTGGGGTTTTACAGCGATGCCCGAGTCGATAAAATGCCCTGATTCAATTAGCCCCGAGTTAAACACATCTCATATTGAACTTCTTATGCCCCCCAAAATCCAGACCTCGTACAGTATCACAGTGAAAAGGTCTTCTAATCTTTGCTGCGGATTCAACCGGTGATGATGTCATGACAGGTGGCACGCTTCATTTTATTTACCTCCGACGTCATGGTCCATCAGCAAAAAACTGGCCCAAAACATCTGTCGTTCAAAAGTAATAGTTTTTCTTTTTTTTTGCAATTCACCGCGAATAGATTTGGATCTGATGAGCAGATTCAGCACCGGATTCAGATTCAATGAAATGTCTCCAGTCTTAAAAAAAGAGACACTTTGAGAGAAATAACGCTTGACGTGAGATAGACGGCAGCAAAACAGGCGGGCGGCGCGGCTCAGGTCGCCTAGTAATCGGGAAGTCGGTGCTTCGATCCACGGCTCCTCCAGAGAGCGTGTTGAAGTGTCCTTGAGCAAGACGCTGAACCCCCCACCCCCCACCCCAACTGCTCCTGCTGAGCAGGTTGGTGCCTTGCATGGCAGCCTCCTCCATCCGTGTGTGAATGTGAGGCGTACGCTGTAAAGCAGTTTGAGTAGTCGGTAGACTAGAAAAGTGCTATATAAAATAAAATGTAGTCCATTTACCATTATCTGCCATTAAATCTCCATGATGAAGCAGTGCAATAAAGAAGCATCAAAGCATTGGCCGCGGAGTCCTGGATTAGTAATGAGTGTTGTTTTTTTTTTTCCTTTTTTCTTTTATTGGAAGGGGAGAGAGTGGAAAAACACAGCTGCAATTACTGTAAGAGTTCAGGTTGGTCGTAAACGGGGGGCTGGAAATACTTTACCGCAACAAGCTGTGTAACACGGTAAGCAGCTTCGCCTTCATTTAGCCGACGTAGGATATTGAGATCTCTCTGGGGTCCATAATGAAATGATTATATATATATATTAAAAGAAAAAAAGAAAAAAGGTCCTCCTTTTGGGGCGAGGTGATCAAGCTTGGAAGTGAACGACGAGTGAAGCCACGACATCTTTTCCCAGTTAGGGAGACTTAGCGAGCGGCCATTTCCCTCCAGTGACCTACGCTGATTAGAAAAGTGTCTGGCAGCCTGGACAGGCTGTGTCTGCAAAGCATAACCACCCATGAAAACACACACACACACACACATCCTTATACTTTTATCTCAGTGTAGGCCCCTCGTTGACTACATTCATCTCTAGCCCTTCACCCTAACTTTAACCATGCCCAACTTTAATCTAATCCTAATTCCAACCTTAACCCTAAACCCAAGTCCTGAACATAAATAGATGCCCATGAAACTGTCCTCACATAGCAAACAGTGTTATGGGCCAAAAGTCAAATTGGTCCTCACAAAGATAGAAGTGCAAGAACACACACACATACATGCATGCACACACACACACACACACACAGGCATGCACACACAATAAAATCAAAATCAAAAGCAATTGACTTTTGGATGTTAAACCGCAGCACACTGTAGTACTGCAAGTAAAAAGCGGACTTCTTGAAAGTTACGTCTACTTTCATAGATTTGGAAACGCCTACCAAGCAATGGGAAGCAAGGCTATTATTCATCTGGGGGGGGGGGGGCCGCTGGTCCGGGCCAATCAGCTTAAATTAGAGACTGGTGTTTCATTCCATTCCGCTTATGTTGCCTTTCCTCTAAATAGGATTGGATGGAGCGGAGATCCGAGCTGGCTGCCGTGCAGCATCAGACGGACTATTATGCTTGACACACGGCCCTCATGAAACGCAGCAATTCGGCGTCCGCCGGGGTCGGATGAAACGGGCCCCATTACAGCTCAGCCATACGTAAGCCTGAAACAACAGAGCGGGGTTAAGCTATAGAGGGGTCTCTGTCTTCCCCCCCCCCCTCCGTGTCTCTCTCTTTCCGTTCTTTGTTTCCACCGTCCCCACGCCATACGCTACACGCCATCCCGCCCTCGCTTCTCCTCGGCGTTTAGAGACTTCCCCGAAAAGGCCGAGCCTCTCTTATCCCACGGAGGAGCCGAACGAACCCCGCTCGTAGGGGAAGCGGGCAGATGTTTGAAGAGGACGAACATCTGTCCATTGACCGTTCCCCACGTCAAACCAGGTGCCAAGTTCTCAAAGCAGTTCTCCCAGAAAGCACTTTTTCATCAGACGAAAAAGTGCTTTGGCTCTGCCCCGCATGAACAGCTCTCTTCTCTGACAATAGGGATACGTTTCCCCTCCAAAGAATACAGAGTTTCCTGCCATCGGCCCTCGAAAATTGCGAATAGGAGCGACTCTGGACGCCTCTGTGAGTGTTTGTTGGCTGCGTGTGGAAAAGCTATCTCCAGCCATCTCGAGGCCAAGAGGTGAGGAAACGAGAGAATGAGGTATTCAGTCTTTAAAGAGCGTTTTGAAGAACCACAGTAATGATAGCTCCGGGGACGGGGGGACGGGGGGGGGGGCTTAGCCTTTTACTCAAAAGGCTTTCAATTCAGATTTTCTAGAAAACATCCGATTGTTGGAGTAATGTAGATACCGGAGATGGTTTTATGGATGGCCTCTTTTGGTGTGAGGTTCGACGTCCTCGCCCTGTTTCAACGGAAGTCGTTCAGGATGTGACTAATACAACGCCTAACTCATGTCACAATGTCATGCCTGGGTGTGTTACCTCACAGGTTCCTGCCTGTGCCCCTGGGCAAGGTAGTGGAAAGGAGGACTGGAGCTGGTCCCCGGGTGCTGCAGCTGCCCACTGCTCCTATACAATAGGGCAGGTTCAATGCCGAAGACGAATTTGTTGTAACGAAATAAAGTGGCTTTTCTTCTTTCTCAATCGCGGGCTTTTCTGGACAGTGTCATTGAGCAAGACCAAAGTTAAGGGAGGGGAAAGAAAATTCAACTGCAAAGGAATGCGTTCCCAAATTCCCCCTCCCTCTTTTTAAGTTGTCTAAAGAAAATATTTGTATTCCGGTTGCTTTATAAGAGTTGTTATGGTTTCTGGACTTTGACAAATTAGCTTGTCTGTGCAATACATTTGAAATGTTTTTTGTTTTTTTAATTCCCCCCCCCCCAATTGTACTTGGCCAATCCCCCTGCTCTTCCCAGCCGTCCCGGGCGCTGCTCCACCCCCTCTGCCGATCCAGGGAGGGCTGCAGACTACCACATGCCTCCTCCGATACATGTGGAGTCACCGGCCGCTTCTTTTCACCTGACAGTGAGGAGTTTCACCAAGGGGACGTAGCGCGTGGGAGGATCACGCTGTTCCCCCCAGTTCCCCCTCCTCCCTGCACAGGCACTGCAGATAGAGTAGACTGGGTGGCACGGTGGCCCAATGGTTAGCGCTGTTGCCTCACAGCAAGAAAGTCCTGGGTTCGAACCCCAAGCCGTCCCAGGTCCTTTCTGTGTGGAGTTTGCGTGATCTCCTCCTGTCTGTGTGGGTTTCCTCCCACCATTAAAAAGATATGTATGTTAGGGTTGATACTCCTTTCTGTGCCCCTTATCAGGGCAATAGGAAGAAATAACTGGAGTTGGTCCCTGGGTGCTGCACGGCGGCTGCCCACTGCTCCTTGCTACACAGGTAGGATGGGTTAAATGCATACAATTTCCTTGTATGTCTGTACAAATGACAGTGTATTCTATTCTTTACATGCACACATGAGGCAGACTGACACAGTATTCACAAAGAGGGAGAAAGAAGATGAGAGAAGTGATGCGAGTGATGCTGAAATTGTTATAGCTGAAACAAATAGTATAAAAGCAAGTTTTAAACAAAAACAGCGCAAACAATAGCATAAACCTCCAGGAGGTTGGGAGCGTGACCGAGAGAAGACAGGACACAGCACAAACAGGGCTCTGAAGTCATCGGGCAGTTGAAAGAGAGAGAGAGAGAGAGAGAGAGAGAGAGAGAGAGAGAGAGAGAGAGAGAGAGAGAGAGAGAGAGAGAGAGAGAGAGAGAGAGAGAGAGAGAGAGAGAGAGAGAGAGATGATCCATGGTCATCAGACAGTCCACAGAGGAAGACAATTGATCCTGGAAAGGGAGAAAGAAAGAGAGGAGGACAGGCACACAACATGGGCACTCATGCTCAGAGATACAAACAGAAGGTTAGGGCAGTGCGGAGCTTTCAGGAAAGTTTAGGAACATTCCTTTTGGCAGGACAAGACCAACAGATTACTGCTAAAAATTACAGTTTCAAATACATTGGGACTCAGGCGCTCCCAAAAGAGGATAGTTGTGACAAAACTCAGAAGAAGCCAAACTATCAAAGAGATATGTCACAAACCGGCTCCCTGAATGTGACAAAGTAGGGAGGTCATACGGTCTGGAAAATTTACAAGATTTATTAGAGGGAAAGAATAGTGCATGACCATCAGTCCGTCAGTGTGTCTGCAATGGTTGGGTGTGTGAAAATGAATGATGCAAAGGAGTGAAATGGAGCCCAACGACAGTCAGGAAGGCCAGGGGAAGAGAGAGTGAGGCAAGCCTGCAGGGCCCTTATAAAGCCTCCTGAGCTCAGCCAGCTCAGGTGTGCTGCATGAGAGCAGGTGACAGCCCCGCCCAGCAATTACCTGCACAGAAAGAACAGCAGCAAGCAGAGCAGCAAACCCACCCCAATAAGGCCAACCCATAAGGCCGTCACAGATAAAAGAAAATAGTTGAACACTAATGAGAACTGATGGGTTTTCAGTTTTGATTTGAAAGAGTCTACAGTCAGATTCTCTGATGTCAGCTTTGGAGAGAACACTCGCCAGACTGCAGACTTCTTTTTAACTCTAGGGTCAGAGAGGAAGTCCTCACTTTGAGAACTTTTGTAGGCAAAAGAAGATGCAAAAGGCTATATAAGATCTGATAGATACAAAGGGACAAGCCTATTGAGTATTTTATAGATTAAAAGTAGCACTTTAAAGTCATATCTAGCATGAATGGGGAGCCAGTGAAGGGAGGCTAGAATCGACGGTCAAACTTTTTTGTTTCAATTAATATTCTAGCAGCAGCATTTTGAACCAGCTGAAGGTTTTTAGTACTAGCGTTCGGCAGGAGAGAAAAAAAGGACATTGCAGTAATCTAATCTGGATTAAACAAATGCATGGGTCAGGATTTCAGCATCAGCCATGTACAAAAAAGACCAAATTTTAGCAATGTTTCATGGAGATTTTGGTGATTTCCCTAATGTGAAATTCAAAAGATAGGAATTGATAAAAAAATAACACCAACATTTTTGGTTGTGAAACTTTGGGAAATCACACAGTTGCAAAGATACCATTTCTTGGTCATAAAGGTGACTTTGTGTTGCAGGGCCAATAACCAGCATCTCATTTTTTTCAGAATTAAGAAGTTAGATGACATCCAATTTTTCTCTGTAGACAAGCATGCCTCTAGTTTCCTGATATGAGAATGATTGTTTGACTTGACAGGTACATACACCTGGTTATCATCAGCATAGCAGTGGTAATTTATTCCATAGCTCTGTATAGATTGGCCAAGAGGAGAGATGTATACAGAGAATAGCAAAGCACCAAGAACTGAGCCAAGGGGTACACCATATTTTACAGCAGAGAATTTAGATATTAACATTAGTATGGAAGATGTGCTGTGTCCTATCAGATAAATAAGACTTAAGCTAAGACAGAGGTCCAAAATTATACCATAATCGATGACGTTAAAAGCTCTGCTAATATGAAGCAACAGTAGTACTGACGTGGAACTGGATTCCATAATAAGCAAAAGATCATTCACCACTTTTGTGAGTGCAGTTTCAGTGGAGTGCCAGGCTCTGAATGCAGATTGAAATGGTTCAAAGAGATTGTTGTTGGAAAGACAGGCCAAAAGTTTATCAACTAGAACTCTTTCCAAATTTTTAGAAATGAAAAGTAGGATGGCTATTAGTCTATTGTTATTGAGAACCCCCGGATCAAGATTTGGTCTCTTTAAGAGAGGTTTAAAAGTAGTAGGAACTGCCAGAAGTAAGAGATGAATTTATAATATTTAGACCCAGGGCTAGGGACCCAGGGACAGCCAAAGTTCTTTAAAAGGTTTGGCAGGGAGGGGGTCAAGAAGGCAAGTTATAGGTTTGGCTGCTAACACCAGCTTGGACAATGTTTCCTGTGTCACAGTCACAAGACATAAAAGTACAGGGACAGTCTGAGTTCTTATAAGAAAATTGAATCACAGGGTCCGTAGGTAGATTACTTAATGTATTTCTAATGTCATCAGTCTTACTGCCAAAAAATTTCATGAAATCATGGGCAATAAAATGGGAGCCATTAGTAGAAGGTTGCTTTTGAGTAAGTTTAGCCACAGTGTCAAAGAGAAATCTAGGCTTGTGTTTACTGACATTAATTAGTCGAGGAAAATATGCTGCTTTAGCTGCTGACGGTGCTCGCTCATAACTTCACAGTCGTCCCACACAAGGTAAAAGACTTCAAGTTTGGATTTCTGCCATTTCTGCTCAAGTTTTCTACAGGCCAGTTTGAGAGCATGTGTCTCATCAGTGAACCAGGGTGTCTAATTTGGGTTGTTAGAGGTGCTACTGACACGATGAATTAGAAAGAGTTGCAATTAGGTCATTGGTAAAGCTATCAACAGAGCCAGTCTATGCAGTGAAAGGAGCCATGGCCTCTGGCATTATATCACCAAGTTCTACATACATTTGTGATTTATTAACCTGGTATATGCCCCCTCAACCATTAAGATCTGCAGAGAGAGCCCTGCTGGTTATTCCCAGGTCTCGGTTTGTTACAAAGGGTGATCAGGCTTTTGCTGTTAGAGACCTCACACTATGGACCTCTCTTCCTGTTGAACTAAGACAAACCAAATATCTAGCTTCTTTTAAGTCTCATCTTAAAACTTTTCTTTTTATAAAAGCTTTTACAAATGTTTGATATTTGTTTTTATTTATACTGTTTTTATTTTTACTCTTACTTATTTGGTCTTACTCTTTATTTTTGCCTTGTCTGGTTTTATTTTTTTGTGAAGCACTTTGCAACATTGTCTTAGAAAAGTGCTATATAAATAAAGTTATTACTCTTATTCTTATTATTATTATTATTATTCTACCAGGGTTGATGGACCCATATGATGGATGCTGAAAGAAAGTAAGCACAAGAAAGTGAAATTTGATAAGAAAGGGGTCTGACGCAGCAGATGCAAGAAGAGAGACAGTCGGATCAGAAACTACTATACCACGTGCTAGAATCAGATCAAGAGTGTTGCCACTGCGATGGGTGGCCTCCTGCATAGACCAAACAACACTAACGGTATCAAGAACTGCTGAAAAAGCCTTACCAAGATGATCAAATGTTTTATTTAGATGGAAGTGAAAATCACCAAGGATTATGATTTGTCAGCACGAGTAGAAAGGTCTGACAGAAATTCCGTGAAATCATCTAAAAATTGGACCCAGGTGGCCAGTAGAGAGCAGCATGAGCACTAGTCTAGTCGGGCGGTGAGGCGTCATTTAGTGGTAAAAAAAAAACAACACTTGGTTTCAGCCAAGTTTCACGTAACCTGAATATATCAAAATTATGCTCCAAGATCGATCGTTGTTTTCCGTTCTTATGCCACAGCATTGTTTATAAGGGTGGGGATACTTGCAGTCAGTGGAGACTGAAGAGGTCACTTAGATGAGTGATGAAGCATATCTGTCTATAAACGCTGTGTCCAGATGAACTTTCTGTGATATATTCCTGGATGGGATGTTGTGTGTTGGAGCAGCAGGTTGAGGGTAGTGGACGCAAACAGGCTCAATAAACTGATCCGCAAGGCCGGTGACGTGATTGTGGGGGTGGAGCTGGACTCTCTGGCAGCGGTTTCTGAGAGGAGGATGCTGTTGAAGTTATGTGCCATCATGGACAATGTCTCCCACTCACTCCATGATGTGCTGGTCGGGCACAGGAGTACTTTTAGTGATAGACTCGTTCTGCTGAAATGCACTACAGAGCGCCACAGGAGGTCATTCCTGCCTGTGGCCATCAAACTTTACAACTCTGAGTCAATAGTCATTAGATTTGCCCTTCCACTTATTTTACCCTGTCGGTGTTTGCGTCGTGCTGCAGTAATACAGTATAGACAGGGTGTTAAATGCTGGAGCATGGTGCACATATGTTTACATATTTTATTCTTATTTCTATTTCTTATTTCATCTTCTATTTCTGTTTATTTCTATTTCCTTGTTATCTTGTTAGTTTTTCTTTACTAGGGCGTGAGCGTCTAATAGGATCCAATTTCCCCTCGGGGATGAATAATGTATTTCTGATTCTTTTTCTGGTTCTGATAGCGGCACCTTCCCCAGTAGGGTGGAGGCCGTCTGCTTTCAGCAGGCTGGGTTGGCCCCAGAAAGAGGGCAAGTTATCTAAAAACATTAATCCTGCTCTTTACAAAACCAAGCAAGCCAGCAGTTCAGGGAAACTAGCCTACCATAAGTCTCATCGGTACCCCTCACGTTCAAAGGACCGGATAGAATTAATCGATGCTGACTCGTCTTTCTGGCGAGGTCACAATTCCTGGCTGTGTTTTTCTTTGTGATCTCAGATTGTTTTATCCCAACGTCATTGGTCCCTACATGGAAACAACATTGCTCAGATCTAGTGTGCGCTTCATGTGCCTCATGTGCCTCAGTTTCTGCCTCCATGATGCCAGCAGTCTAAGATTTACTTCGGCGTCAGTCCCTCTGGCCTCAGGTCAAGAGTGAACAGTGGCTGGCGAAGCTAATCTTATCCAGCAGGTAGTGGAGTCCCCTATTACTAGTATGCGTTGCTTAGCGGTGACGGCAGGGGTAGAAGAGGCCGGCTGGCCAGCAGCACTACCAAACAGGGCTGCCAAGCACAGGGAAATGGTTTGCAGTCGGGAGGGGGGGGGGGGTGACGGCAAACCGGGCCACGCAATCGGAGGCCTGCTCAAGTGTGCGCTCTCTCCCCAAATATTCCACCAAATATTTAGCAACAAATCAAGCCATTTCAAACATTTATGGCCAAGCTAAATAAACATTTCATAATCTTTAGCTCTGAATTCTAGCACCTGTTGCATTCTGCATGCAACTGCCTCCTCCTCCCTTTTCTTTTGTGCTAGACTTGATGCATTTCCTTTGCAAGTGCCATTACATCTGAATATTTTGCAGGAATGGAAAAATAGCAGATAGAAAGTTAGCATGTAGAGGAGCAATTACAGAATGCGACCCTGAGAGCAGGATAAGCGGTGAAGACAATGGATGGATGGATGGATGGATGGATGGATGGATGGATGGATGGATAACATATCGAATGGCTGTTGCTCCAAAGATTCCAGCGGGAAAAGGCATCAAACATGGTATTTTTTTCAAACATGGAAAATTACGTATAACCGCTTTAAGAGAGTCTCCTGTTTCTTCGTGAGAGGCCTGGTCACTAGCAGTCTTTTAATCGTATCTCACTTTCACTCAATACTTTCGTTCGCTGAGCGTTTAACCTTTTGTCTTCTCTCCATCCTGCGTCGTGCGGCGGCGATGGCTTTACCAGATGCTCGTTCCACTGAGCCGATAGCGGCTCATGTGTGGCAGCACATGTGTCCTGTGTTCTGGTGTTTTGTTCGTGGCTCTAACTAACCCCTGTGGGCCAGCAGCGGCCTGGCTGTCTGTCACATATCATCCATAACCCGGCACCACACACACAGGGGAAACAGGGTGTCGGACGGCCTTCCACAACACACCCTGTGCAAGCTAACCCTGCACAGCAGCATCTAAACCTGACAGCAGAAGATGGAGTTTGTTCAGAGACCAAATACAGATCAAAAAATGACCAAGCATGGCATCTCCATCTGGCCACCCGATCATCCCCCCCCCCATGTAACCGGCTCAGTGATTCCTCCCTCTCCGCCTCAAGCTGATGTGTGGTGAGCGTTCTGGCACAAAATGGCTGCCGTGCATCACTCAGGTGGTGCTGCACATTGGTGGTGGTTGAAGTGAGTTACCCCCAAAGTGAAGCACTTTGGGTGTCTAGAAAAGCGCTATATAAATGTAATCTATCAATATTGTTATGATTATTATTATGATTATTATTATTATTATTATCTCACATTACAGTCCCACCGTGCAAAAACTAAGTCAGCATGGATTTTGGTGCTAAAAGTCTTGTTTTTTTATTATTTTATCATCATCATATATATAAAGTTGTAAGTACTCAACTCATTAGTTGAGCACTTACAACATCATTGATGGTTTTGGAAAAAACACCACATATATATATATATATATATATATATATATATATATATATATATATATATATATAATTGTATATTTTTATATATATAATATTATATTATATTGTATATATAATATATTATATATTATATATATAGTATATTTATATATATATAATATTATATTATATTGTGGGAGTGCAGGAATGAGGAGACGGAGAGATCGAGTCGAGTCAATCCCGTTTACTCACCACACAAAACGACACCGATACAGCACAATCTCTCCTGGCAACCAGCTAACCGCTAGGCTGCTGCAAACATGGCTCCACCCCGGAAACTCTAAGCAGTGCCTACGTCAACACTCTGAATGTCTGCCTTAAAGGAACAGCAGCCCCTGGTGAATCTACCCTCATTTGTGTATCACCACAATATATCTATATATATATATATATATATATATATGTGTGTGTGTGTGTGTGTGATTCAAAGCACGTGCGATTCAGTGTGTAAATTCAGAGCCCTGGCAATCAAATGTGTATGTAAGGAAAGAATTTGCTGGAAATGTACAATTACTGATTCCACTATTTATACCAGTAAGTCACCCTGCTGCACAAGTCCTTGCGGTCATTTCTGTGTTTTGGTTAGCTCCAAACAAATTACTAAAATGATCTTAAAGGTTATATTCAAGCTTGGACAGGGCTGATGTGGTGTGTGTCCCTAATAAATTGTGTGTGCGTGCGTGCGTGCATGTGAGTGTGTGTGTGTGTGTGTTCATGCATGTGTCTGGATCCCATGCTGGCTCCAGTGAGATCATTTAAAGAACATGCCTCCTGTTATTCCAGCGTTTCCCGTCTAATCCCCTCCCGTCGACTCAGTCCAACGTGGATCTGTTCTGGACCAGACGAACCAAACAAAGATGATTCTGGACAAAGACATCCTGCTTAAAACCTCATAAAGCCGACGAGTCCAACACAAGGTACACGTCTGTGTGTGTGTGTGTGTGTGTGTGTGTGTGTGTGTGTGTGTGTGTGTGTGTGTGTGTGTGACTGACGGACGCTAGCCGTCTCATGTTGTCTTCTGCAGGTTTGCACAGTGACGTTCGTTTCCCACGCGGCTCATCGGCTGATCTGTCACTGCTGCTTCACCGAGAATAAGGGGAAGTGTGCGACACAGCAGTGTTGGGTGAGATAGAGTACGGTTCAGCTTTGTGCCATCCAATCACACACACACACACACACACCACAGACCTACACATCCAGACAGAGGTGGTAAAATCTCCTCATACAGAAGACTGCCAGCTGTTGCCCTGAGACGAGAACACACTCGGTGGCTTTTTAAAGGCCGAGGATAACCCCGGTTTGGCCATGAAAACTGGTTTTCAAGATGGGGCTGAGTCTGGACCGGCCTTCGTAAAACAGTTCAGGCCACCACGGACGGTCGGTACCAAAAAAAAAATCAAACATGGTTGATATTTATAACTGGAATCTGGACAAGACTGAACTCATTGGCGAGTGTGTGTGTGTGTGTGTGTGTCATAACCAGCGTGTTTGTCTATGCGACTGTAATCCAAAAATGTCGCTGCGATGCCAAGTCTTTTTTTTCCCCCCCAGCCAGTCAAGACTTCAGAAGTCTTCCAGTCTGTTCCCGGCTTTGGGAACAATGCCTCTCACCGCCGTGTCGTGTCAGGAGACATGTTGGAAGCCACAGACTGGTGATGAAACGGCGCCGTGAGTGATGGCTGCGTTCGGCTGAGGCCCTCAGGTGTCTCGCGCTGCAAATGGAGCATCGCAACGTCAACGCGTGAGGACAAAGACATGTTAAACCTATTTCTGCTTGACATATAGAACTGCAAGTACTCCCCAGATATAGTGCAGATAAAGCGTGTGTGTGTGTGTGTGGTGGTGGGGGGGGGGGTGTATTGACCCTGTCTAACTCTTTTTAAAAAATGTTCCCCATAGATTTGGGAGCAAAGCCAAACCAGCTGCAGCTTTGTTTCTTCCCCGCCAGGTGTTTCTTCTACCTTCACCTCTCTCCGCTCGCCTCGGGCCGCCCGCCGCTCGGCCGCGGCGTTAACCCCTCACCGTTTAACCTGTTCCCCACCTTGCTCCTCCGCCCCCTACAAATCAACCCTCCCCCCTCCCCCTCCGCCTGCCTCCTCACCTCTCTGCCCTTTACCCTCTCAGCCCCCCCTGACCCTCTCCCGGTGAACTAGGTATGACACCGTCATTTTGCACGCCCCGCTTGCTCAAAAATCAAATGGATTGTCACGTTGTGTTCATTTATACACATGGAAAAATAGATCTCAAGGAATAATTCATGCAGCATAAAGCCACGTGGAGCACAAATTGAATTCTCTTTTGTTAAACACACAGTTTAAAGCTGAAATCCAGGTTTTTCTCCCATGATACATGTTTATTGTCTCCATGTGTATGATGGAGTAAGGCTCCATATCACTACCGGTCACCTTCACCATGGTTGGAGACACTCTCCAGTCTCCGTATACCGCTGTCGAGATGTTTTGACCGGGTAGGACGAACACTGGTGCAGCAGCAAACACTTACGAGTTGGAAAAAGACCGAGGCGTGATGCTGATGTGTCCATGACAACCAATTTGACTGCACAACAGTGTTCCCATATAGTGTGATGTAATTTGTAATACACCACGCTGTCTGTGTTAGCTTTGGTCCCAGGCTCAATTTTTACAAGTGTGGGAACTGTTTACTGCTGAGCTGACGACACACCAGCCACAATGGCTGCTACATCTGGTTTGTAGTCCTGCTACACCTTGTTTGCAGTCCTGCTACACCTTGTTTGTAGTCCCAGAAAGTCAGAGTCAACATGTGTGTTTCTTTCTGCCTCCTACCTCAACACTGTTCTACTGGAAGACTGACTGTCTGTCCAACACCACCACCACATCACCTCCACCTTTCAAATAAGTAAAATAACCACTTGCAATGAATTAGGTAGGAGGTCAGGTCGTGTGCTCCACAGAAAAATCGGGGGTTTCAGCTGTAATCCTTTGGTCAAAATTGAAAGTCAGCTTTAATGGGTGGATAAGAATAGTCATGAGGGTTTAATCATTACAGCATGTCTGGTGATCAGTTCCTCCAAATTTGCATTTAATAAGTGTTCAAATAGATTGACGTATTGTCACATCGTTGGTGTTGGTTTTCCATGATGTGGCGTGTGAGCTGGCAGCGACATTATTGCATCTTGCTTGCGCTTGTTTAATCCTTGTTTGCCCACGATGACCTCAAACTTTCAGTGAGAGTGAGTGGAAGGAATTTCTTGACAAATTGGGAATGAAATAATTCTCGGTATAGTCACCATAGAAGAGGCTCTGATGTCAGCCGAGGTAAGACGCTGAGTCAGAGTTGCATCCTTCTCTGGGAAACTGATCCTCTCAATTAGTGGTCCGTCCGTGTGGAGTTCCTGTAAACGGGATAAAAAGTCGTCTTTGACAGAAAAAAAAATGGGGGAAGGGTTCCAGGAAGGAGTGGTTGAAAGTGGATTTTGTCACAAATGATGTCTTTGGCTTAATATCCTCGGGTTGTTTTTGGCCCATGCACATGAAGTGAACCACAGGATGGATTTTGATATGTGGATGGAGAATGGGAGCCCTGTGATCTCTCCACACGGCCAGTTCCCTCTCTACTGAGTCCGAAGACAAAGATGAGAAACGTATACACGCTTCCATGCACCAAATGTCCACTTCCTGTTTGATGAGCTTATCAAAACCATGGAGTTGGCTTTCTGCATGCAGCTGTTTGTGTTAGACTGTATGGGAAATCTATGCGCTTTGGTCAGACGCTCCACCACAACAATGTGTTATGAGGCAGAGCAGATCTACATGTCGCTGATTTCTGAGGGAACCGACCCTGGGGCCAGGGCTCCGTTATGGGACACAATGCCTTCTGTGTGTGAGAAACAGCCAGGAGCTGTGGAGCTCGGCCATGCAGCTGGGTTATACAGGCATTACCAGTACCCAAGCCAGTATAACTCAATCTGGAGACACAGCCGTGGTATAAAGGAAACAACCTAAAGACCTTTTTTTCCTGATAGAGTACTTATGAAATACTTGGAACACATGGAAGGACATGGTGTCCTCACGTGTGTCGAAGTTGAACTTCTTAAGTTGACTGTAGCTGAGGAAAAACTTTGTTTGCATCGAATCAACAAACTGCAGAAAGTAAAGAGCTATCATTTTAAACATGTCTGTATATAATATTTGTATAAATATGCATTCTGTGGCTGTAGAGCTTTGTGACCCCTTCTCTCGCGTGGCTATGAACAGTGGTTCATGGCGGAAGATGGCGGCGCGAACTTGCGTTTGCAGGGACCTCATCCAGTAGCGGTGTGGGAAGATGGCAGCGCGGACTTAATGTTTGCAGCGGCCTCACCCAGTGCCATCTGTGCTGTGTCTTTGTCCGCGTCTGGGTTTGTGTCTTCGTCTGATGGCTGGGAGAGCTGGCGCTGGATCGGCTGGGGGAGCTTGGTCTGCTGTGTCCTGTGGGCTCAGGGGCCGCGGAAGTGGTGCAGGCTAAGCTAACTGCTAGCCCAAGCAGACCAGCAGTTCCGATAACACCGAGCTTGGTCTGCTGTGTCCTGTGGGCTCAGGGGCCGCGGAAGTGGTGCAGGCTAAGCTAACTGCTAGCCCAAGCAGACCAGCAGTTCCGATAACACCGAGGGTGGTCTGGCGGCAGTCTCGCCTAGCCTTGACTGTGTTTTTAGTGTCATCGTGTGGAGTGCGGGTAGGTGTGTTCAAAGTGTCTGGCTGGGAGAGCTGGTGTTGGATTGGCTGAGGGAGCCTGGTCTGCTGCCTCTGGTGGACCCAAGGACCACGGCCCTGCCTCAGGCTGCACCCGAAGAGGAAACACCGAGGGCGGTCTGACAGGACGCGGAAGCGGGGCAGGCTAAGCTAACTGCTAGCCCATGCAGACCGGCAGTTCTGACATTTCGGGGTTTTTGGGGGGGGGGTTGTTGTTGGATTTATATATATATATATATATATAAATATATATAGTTTTGTAGTTTTTGTAGGGTTTTTTATGTAGTTTGGATATATGTGTTCTTGTATGTTTTGGATATATCTTTGTCTTTGTGTTGCACTGCTGGGGGAAACCATATTTCATTTCATTTCATATGACAAATAAATGTTCCTGATTCCTGATAATATAATATGAATAATTATTTCACTTCACTTAAAGTGGGCAAAAAGTGGTTCATAAAGCTTCATAATACACCATGAAGAAGTGTCTCACTTTACTACCCGTGAAGAAAAAATGCATGAAAAGTGGTTCATAAAGCTCCACAACCGTAGCCTCATAATGTCCTGTAAGTGCCAGGTGTATTATAGGAGAGTTTTCAAACAGAGGGTGATGAAGTACATTACACACATGCTCTGTAAGTTATTTCTATAAACCATTATGACGTTCTTTATAGCCAATTATAAATCACTTTATATATTCTTAAAGTTAGTGTCATAACACAATGTAAACGTGCTTATAGTTCCTTATAAATACACTTATAATGCATTATAAAGATGTACTTCGTGGAGAGTGGGGTCGATATTTATTTTCCTAATACTTGGTGCTATCTGATCGGGAAATGTCCAGCTGACATCGATATGGAAAAACTAAATCAGTGCCTAGCCTTACAGCTGAGCCACAGATACTGCACTCTCAGATTAAAAATGATTTCTTCTCTCACGGGGGAGGACGGGATGCACAGAATCATACAATATTAAAACCGTTCTCATCCTTTGGCTTTGGCGTGGACCCAGATGTGGTATTAAGTGCAGACCGGATGTTGCAAGATGAAACGTTTCAAAGTCAAAATCTCTGGGAAAAACCGTCCAGTGACCGTGGAGCACATGGCAGATAGGATGGTGAGAAAGGCCAAAGGTTAACATGTATGCAACCATGATGCACAGATAAACTCTGATATTAAACACACACACACACACACACACACACACACACACACACACACACACACACACACACACATACACACAGAAGTAAAAGGGAGTGTACGTGTGTCCAACACACACTGCCTGAAGGTTGAGTCACTGAGGTGGCTGGTTTCCACTGAGGAAACACTGTGGTTGTGGGGCATCATGAGAGAATAAGTGTAAAACTATGCAGAGGCAGATTTGGGTCTGGGTGACATGGGCAGCCCCCGGAGCAACATTTTGCCGGGAGCAGCACAGGGCGCTCGCACAAATTTTTTTGTTAAAAAAAAATAGAATAGAATAAAAATAAAAATGGAATGGTGACATTTGCAAGATCGGTGTCAAGACCACTCCCGGCGCATCCTTAAATCCAAACGAGGCATATGGCAAGGATGGCCAAATGCAGGCCAACTATTCAGGAGCCAATTCGCGTTGTACCCAATAGCAGTAACTGCAGGCTCCCCGCGCTATGCGTTCTGTAAGCACAATAAATTAGTGAGGGATGTGTCCATCACTCTGCGCGTGCAGCCGCCTCCCGTCCCCAGCTCTCAGGAGTCTGTGATAGACTGGCCCACTGATACCAATTATGATTGTGTTCGAGAGAAAAAATGTCTGCTGTGCGCACTTCTGAAAGGTGAACTTTATTTGCTCTCTAGCTGTTGTTTAAGTTGCTGATGATATTGTAGCGAATTGGGGGGACAACGCAACCACAGGAACTGCCGCGGCCGGGAAGCGAACCCGTGTCGCCCGCACCGCAGGAGGCATCGCTAACCGCTAGACTAAAGGGTCAGACCCGCAGACCAGCGTGTCTTCTTATCCATGCACGTTACACTACCCCCCTCCTTCGGGAAGCGCGTCCCCGCGCTTAAGCGTATCAGCTCCTTCACGCCTCAGGGCGCATGCGCTTCCGATGGCCTTACGGTCGCTCCACCCCACTTCTGACACCAATGTAGCGAATTCGGGGGACAACGCAACCACAGGAACTGCCGCGGCCGGGAAGCGAACCCGTTTCGCCCGCATCGCAGGAGGCATCGCTAACCGCTCGACTAAAGGGTCAGACCCGCCAGCCAGCGGCCAGCGTGTCTTCTTGTCCATGCACGTTACAATATGTACGTGCACTCATTTCATGTGTGTCTGTTTGATGCAAACCCGGGGTTGTCCCCCCCGGGGTTGTCCAACGTTAGGGGGTCATCCCAGGTCCTCCTCTGTGTGAAGTTTGCATGTTCTCCCCGTGTCTGCAGTGGGTTTGCTCCGGAGTCCCCCACCATCAAAAAGAAATGCATGTTAGGGTTAGTACTCCTGTCTGTGCCCCGGACCGAGGCATGGCAAGACGAACTGGAGTTGGTCCCCGGGGACTGCACGGCTGCTGAAATTTATCCAGATTTGTGGACTGCTCTCAGAATTTGTCTTACTCTTCCAGCGCAGCGGCACTGGACTGAGTCTTGAGGTGGGGGGACAGCCAGCTTTGGATGACGTAATAGGCTAGTGAACTTTTTCATGTCAACTTCCTTCCATTCTCATCCTAGCCTACCGTTTTTGCACGACTAAAATATGGTAAGAAGTACATTCCCTCTTCTCATCAGGGTACCCAGGGTTCAGATCAAGGTGGTAGCAGCTGTTTTTTAGGGCAGAGGTCCACCAACAAGTGGCTAAAAATGTTTGATTGAGAAGGAGCGTCTTGGCTCTTGGGCTGGGCGGTACATCGACTTTTTATGTTATATCGATATATTTTCAAAGATATAGGATGAGACAATACCGTGTATATCGATATATTTTGACGTTGCTTTAAAATACATATAAATACCCCTTTCTTAACACTAGAACGACCGGGATTTCGCTCCTACCTTAAACGACCACGGGCGGTCAAATTGACGGCTGTTTTTTAAACTATATTCTGTCAAGATAAATACCCAATTGAGATTGCATTGCATATGTTATTATGTCTATTAGGAAACGACCGACACCAAAATTAATATTTTAACAACTACAATATTATTTTTAAGCAATTTAAATTTCAGAGAGACAGGGTTGAACTTGAATAGCAAAACTGAAAAAGTGAAAATACTACCTGAGAAACAAAACGGAAAACACATATTGCTCATCTAACAAATGTAACAAGGCCTATAAAACGTGAAATGTAAAAAAAAGAACTGAAAATAAATATTGAAACAGTCCCAAACAACGAACGGAACTTAAAAACTACTAGAACGACCGTGAGTGGTCATTTTGACCGCCATTGTTTTTAAACTGTATTTTGTCAAGATAAAGTCCCAATTGAGATATTAATACGTTGCGTATGTTAGCATGTCTGTTAAGAAACTGACACCAAAATTAACATTTTAACAACTTTTAATACTGTTTTTCAAACCATTTAAAGTGGCCGCCGTCCAACGCCTGTCAATACTGCAATGTTGGCAATAATCAAAAACCAAGTGTCTACTATTTCTCTGCACCAGAGGGCGCTAGTGCGTTTCTAGGACAGAGCAACGAACCTCTTGAAGGAAATGACGCGACCAACACACGCAGTGACGCGCACGATCCCGCGCAAATTACGAGCGGCCATATTTTATTTTGTATTTTTTTTGTGCAATTTATCTAAAACTCATTTTAAATGCAAACATGTGCAATTTAGGGGCATTCAGGGAGCGGCAGGTCTGTATCTTTTTTTCCCCCACAAAGTTATTCAACTTTGAAAATGCGAAACGGTCTGGAATGCGGTTTGCATTCTCGGAGACAGGCCTATTTCTATTTAATATAAATAGAAGTTTGGTCACTATTGTGAGTGGTGGCAATTAGAACATGCACTTTAAACTTTAACATTAAAAAATGACATTTTGAAATAAGTAAACATGACCAGTATAGGCTTCATATTTCAGTATTTTGCAAGCCGAGCACATCTAATAATTATCCCACGCTTGCTGGCTGCATGTCTGTCAACAAATCCTCCTGAAGACTGCACTGCAAAGGCCGAGCGAGGTTTAGCCCTCTAGGGTTGTTTTCCAAAGTACTGAGTGCGCCCATCACCTCCAAAGCAACATCTCTTCCAAGTCATCAGTCAGGTCTTTGTGGATGTGCAGGAAAAGCAGGTTGTTGAGCCATTTCTCTGTCATTGTAGATGGGGTACAGGTCTTCAGATGATGGAGACTCGAGAAACTCCGCTCGGCTGTGGCATTGGGGCCCCAGTGAGGTAGAGATGCAGTAGCTTGTCTATCTCACTAAAATGACCTGTCACATCCTCCGCTGCTGCCAGAACACCAACAAGGGTGTTGATTTTGGTGACTATAGTGATGTGCGTAGAAGTAAGCACCGAGTTGTGGGGCGTCAAAAGGCTCGGGAGCATTTCCAACTGTGTATGGAGACGTCTTGCCATGTCCACGTCTCCTGTGCATTTCACAGCAATGTCTGGAATTGCCACCATAACACCTGAAAGTGGGGGGGGGACAAAAAAATCTCATTGCCCCCCCCCCAACCCCCCATTCTGGTGCAAGTGTTCCAGTGACCGCAGCTGAAGCAGAGAGGAGCTTTTCACAGCTGAAGCTCATTAAATCCTGCCGAAGGTCCACAGGAATGCTTTACTTGCCGTGCTGTCATCTGTGTTAACCATGCAATTGCTGGGCAGGCTTCTTATGGTGATGTAATTAATGACTTTGCATCAAGGAAGGCAACAAAAAAAAGGGCATCCCGGCTGGCGTGGCAGTCTATTCTTTTGCCTGCCAACATGGGGATCGCCGGATCGAATCCCCATGTTACCCCTGGCTTGGTCGGGCGTCCCTACGGACACAGTTGGCCGTATCTCCGGGTGGGAAGCCGGATGTGAGTATGTATCCTGGTCGCTGCACTAGCGCCTCCTCTTGTCAGTCGGGTTGCCTGTTTGGGGGGGAGGGGGAACTGGGGGGGAATAGCGGGATCCTCCCACGCGCTACATCCCCCTGGCAAAACTCCTCACTGTCAGGTGAAAAGAAGTGGCTGGCAACTCCACATGTATCGGAGGAGGCATGTGGTAGTCTGCAGCCCTCCCCGGATTGACAGAGGGGGTGGAGCAGCGACCAGGATTACCCCCCAGGAAGAGGGGGGTAATTGGCCGGATACAATTGAGGAGAAAAGGGGAGGGGGGGGGGTAAAAAAAAAGAGAAGGAAAGCAAGACAGGTCAGGGTTTAGATGGCAGTTGTGCAGTTTAGTTTGTGTGTTTCTTGTTTGAAGTGAAATAGTTTAACGATCAGGGTCTCTTCTTTATGAATGTGTTATTCTGTTTGTGTATTTGTGTGATGTAGGATTTCTAAAACTTTGTTCTATTTGTTTCAAATGTTATGATTATTTATTTGTGCTGTTCCAAAAGCCTGAATAAAAATTACAGTTAGTGCGAAATGGTACTTTTGTGGGGGGGTAGATTTGTTGGCGGAGGGGGGGGGGCGCCCAGGGCGCCATACAAGCTAGAACCGCCACTGAAACTATGCAGGTCGGAGGCAACAACAATCTAAACTCCTTGAACAAATCAGAAGTGTGTGTACACATACAGGCATGTTCTGCCTTGGGATGGACAGTTTACTTTACGACTGATTGGATTCAAACTACAGTTATGAGGCGGGTTAACCGACTAGTCCAACAAATCAAAACGAGGTCGTGGACATGCTCCGACTTTCCTGTTGTCCGTTCCGGAGATCATTCCAGTTTGACATCAACGTAGGCGATGTAGGCTATTTTACAGACCTCATAAACGAGGTTCATTCATTCATTCATTCATTCATTCATCCATCCATTATCCAAACCGCTGGCTGAAATCACCAGTTTTAAAACCGGGGTCACATAATCTGGTGGCTCACAGATTTTTGTGTGACACGAGCTTTAAATTTGCAAACACAACCTCGTTTAACGCAACTCTAACCCAGGGCGGCACAGGAGTGTAGTGGTTAGCGCGGTCGCCTCACAACAAGGAGGTCCTGGGTTCGAGCCCCGGGGTAGTCCAACCTTGGAAGTCATCCCGGTTCGTCCTCTGTGTGGAGTTTACATGTTCTCTGCGTGGGTTTAGTCCGCAGGCTCCGGTTTCCTCCCACAGTCCAAAGACATGTAGATCAGATGAATTGGCCGTACTAAAGTGTGTGTGTGATGGCCTGGTGGTCTGTCCAGGGTGTCTCCCCGCCTGCTGCCCAATGGCTACTGGGATAGGCTCCAGCAGCGTCCCTGAGAGCAGGATAAGTGGTTCGGATAATGGATGGATGTTGCTTGCCTGCCTGCTTGGACTTGGTGACGCAATCACAGAAACTTTGTGGCTGTTTTAGGGCAAGTTATGGTTATTAGCTGTTGTTGTAAAATAAATAAAAAACTGAATTTTTGTGATTTTTTTTGTGCATAAATTGTGGAATAGGTGCATAATGTGACTAGGGAAATGAATTAACAAGGTGAAAATCAACTTTCATTTCAAATTGTCATCAAACAACCAGTCGGGGAACCCCACCTGCCCCTCGTTCTGCCTGCTGTTCTGAATCCATCTGCAGTCATGGAGGTGGGGGGTGAGGGCGCACGGGACGGGACAGCGGGTGCTGCTGTTTGCCAGCCTGTGTGTGAACACCATGATCCGTCCTCGATGGGACAATAGCGGGATTCTGCACGGCGGGGCCGTGGGAGTGAGCGGACACAAGAGTCAATGAGTGAAGAGGCTTCTGGGATGCGTCAGCGCGAGGCCTTGATGGGCGCGTGGGAGGACGAGTCCTCTGGCTCAACAATGCACCGAGGACGAATCATTCAGCTGGCTCGTGGCAGAGCGCACACAAAAAAACAAACACAGACATGTATGCACACATGGCCGCACAAAAGTCCCGGTGAAATCAAGCCATTCATCCACCGCTGCAGTGACGTACGGACAACCGGGCCGGCACAGGCTAAGAGCATCAGTCAGTGGCTAACACATCAGCAAAGGTTTTCACCGGCCATTCAGGAAAAGAATGAGATGGATGGACACAGGAAAACGGAGAATGAATGATATGGGGAAATGTTAGCGTGGACATGTATCATTAATTATTGAGTTACTGTCATTGGATCATTGAATTGTGGAGTCTGACCTTTACCCAGCTGAAAAGAAAAGGGACCCAATGTGGGGTACTTTGTGTCAGGTCTTATGAGAGCCATTGTGTGCCGAGAGGAAGGCAGAGAAAAAAGGCCGATGTGTCATGTATAATGTCTAAGGTCAGACCTGGGAGGATAACGAAGAAGTCTCGTAGATGTTAAATAACGACGATGTCTCCTTTCCTGTTTACTATTACGAAACTCAGTCAGTTTCGTAATAGTGGCGTCAGTGGCGGCACGAATTCACATTTGCAGAGGCCTCACCCAGTACCGTCCATGCAGTGTCTTTGTCCACGTCTGCGTCTAAGTTTTGTCTTCGTTTGATGGCTGGAACAGCTGGCGCTCGATCAGCTGGGAGAGCTTGGTCAGCTGCGTCCTGTGGGCCCAGGGACCACGGCCCTGCCTGGAGCTGCTCCTGAAGAGGAAACACCAAGGGCAGTCTGACAGGACACAGAAGTGGGGCAGGCTAAGCTAACTGCTAGCCCATGCAGACCAGCAGTTCCGATAACACTTGGGGGGGGGGTCTGGGATTGACTGTGTTTCTGGTGTCATCGTTTGGAGTGAGGGGAGGTTTGTGGAGGCTGTCTGGCTGGGAGAGTTGGTGTTGGATTGGCTTAGGGAGCCTGGTCTGCTGGGCCGTCTGGCAGGGCACGGAAGCGGGGCAGGCTAAGCTAACTCTAGGATGCAGACCGGAATTTCCAACAGTCATCCTGGCTGGCATTCCTTCCTTTGGACACTGATTTTTTGTTTAGTTTAGATATATGTGTTAGTTTGAATATGTGTGTTCTTGTAGTTCTTGAAGTTTTTGGAAAGGGCTTTTTGTCTTTGTGTTGCACTGCCATTGGCTGGGTGAAACGACGTTTCATTTTAATTTTATGTATGCAAGTACATGGAATAAAATGACAAATAAAGTGTTCCTGACTCCTGATTCCAGTTGTATCTGTGCGTAAGGGGAACAATGGCGGCTGGCAAGTTCGGTGTGTTGGTATTATTTTCTAGCTGTGGATTCCTTTTAAACTTTTTAAACATTTTACATTCTGGTCCTAGTACTTTCATAGTGAAACAGTTACAATACAGTTGCATTCAGTCATCCCTTCACAATAGCATTGCCAATAAACATTTTGGCATTGGAAAGAAAGCTCTCCTCGAGGCGTTCATATATCCTTGTTTGTACCTGACAATGTAAAAAATCAAGGCCCGTGGCAACTGTCAAACCAACCAAATCAACCATCTAATCATACCCATCTGCCCATTATTATCAGGGGATACACATCAATGCCCCGGGCCGGTGACAACACGTTGGGGTTGTCTCATTGCCAAGGAGGCTAGTAGAGATGGGATTGAACACACTTCCATTCAGGTATGTTTGAAATGCGGTGAGAATTTGGCCATGAGTTGTGTTAAATCACCCCCTTCGTACCTTTGCGGTGGGAGCACTAGGGAGAACGAGCGCTGGAAAATGCCGAGGGAGGTGGACCAGAACCAGGCCTAGTGGGAGCAACTGGATCCCACAGGGAGTACGTTTGTGGGACAGGCCGAGAAACTGGGACTACACCTACCCTTGGTATGGTCGCCATCGCATGATTCAGATGCATGCTTGGATATTTTGAACGTGGACTCACATTTCTCCGAGCGGAGACTGCACCCATTTTGTTTAAATATCAGAAGTGTTCTACCTTAGATCAACAAGATGCGACTCATCAGCAAAAGCAATCGGGAAGAGCTTGTATTGACGAGTCTGGGCTGGATAACTCAGTGAAGGATGCTGAAATCGAAACTGATAATTATGTTTTAGTCAGGCAATATAATCACAAAGGTGAAGGAGTGTGAGCGGATATTGGTTTGGATCAGAGAGAAGATGTAATAGATAATCAGCTTGAGGTGGTGTTGCTAGATATTCTTTTATCTAAATGTAGGGCTATGTTACGCTTGTTACAGGCCTCCTAATCGGAGGAACTTTTTTGAGCTTTTGGGACAGGTTTGTAGTAAATGTGAGGACTTCATTTGAATCTGTAGAGATCATGAATGGTGATTTTAACACGGACATTTTGAAGACAGATCTTCCTGGGTACAAGGCTCTAATCAATTATTGTCATCAATTTGGTCTTCACCAACTGATTATTGAACCGACGTGCGTTTATTCTTCCACTCAAACTATTATTGACTTTGTTTTAGTGTCCGACAAAGCTAATATGGCAAATAGTGATGTTTTACATTTTGGGTCGAGTGACCATTCCTTGGTTTTCTGTACAAGGAACATTGAGGAAAGCGTGCTGAACTGCCATAACGCTATAACAATTAGGTCTCTGAAAAAGTATAGCAAAGAAGCACTTATCCACTGTCTGAGTAAAATGAACTGGTCTCTTGTGTTGCATTGTACTGACGTGGATAAAGCATGGTGTTCTTCTAAATGTATGTTTGTAGAAGCTATAGACAAACTGGCCCCATTAAGAGAGATAAGAATTAAACAGAGGACTGAGCCCTGGATGAAAGGTGATATTCTGGAGGCTATTAAGAAGAGGAATAAACAATATTTTAAATTCAGGAAACATAGGGGTAATCAAGTTTAGGAATGATGTAAGGAGATTGATAGATAGTACCAAAAAGGTGTAACTTCATGAAAAGATTGTGGAACACAGGAATGACTCGGGTAAGCTCTGGAAATCTCTCAAGCAGCTTGGCTACCGTAAGAGGCAGACAACAACAGCCAGTAACGTTAGTTTAAATATTGAGAACAGGGTTACAATTGATAAGAAGGAGGTGGCGGACAGTCTCAGTATTCACTTTACATCAGTTGCCAGCAGGCTAGGTGAAAAGTTACTGAGCCAGTCAGGACAATATGGTGAGAGTCATGACAATCAGCACTACCCTCAGCAAGGGGTTCAAGCTTATGGCTTCTCCTTGACCTAGCTGTCTGAGGCAATTGTGCTTGAGATGCTGAACAAGCTCATCTGCTCCAAATCAACTGGTTTTGATAATATTCCAGCCAGGTTCTTAAGAGATACAGCTGAAATCATTACTCCAACTGGTTTTGGCAATATTCCTGTGAGGTTCTTAAGAGATGTGGCTGAAATCATTACTCCATGCATCACCCATACTGTAAATCTTTCTATTGAGGAAACTCTTACCCCCGGTGATCTTAGTCTTTCTAAAGGGATTCTTCTCTACAAGAAAGGGATTAAACTTGATCATTGACACTATAGGCCTGTTTCTATCTTGTGCACTCTGTCTAAGAACATTGAGAAGATCATTTATAATCAGATTGACCACTATCTGTCCTCATACAATTTACTGTATGAATTTCAGTCTGGTTTTCGAAAATCCTGCTCCATGGGCACTTGTTTATTGTGTTTAACTGACCTCATCAGGAGGGAGGTAGACAAAGGGTATATTTGTGGTATGGCAATGTTAGATCTACAGAAGGCATTTGATACGGTTGACCTTGCTATTTTACTGTCCAAACGGAAAACCAATGGCTTTAATGACGCTGCAGTCAAATGGGCCAGCTCTCATCTGAAGGTAGGAAGCAGTTGGTAGATGCTGGTGGGACAATGTCTCATTCTAGGTCTATAAATTGTGGGGTGTCCCAAGGGAGTGTACTTGGACCACTCCTTTATCTCTTCTAATAAATGACCTAGGTCTGTCTCTTCATGTGAACTCTTTTTATATGCAGAAGACTCTGGAGTACTGGTTTCCCATAAAGATAAAAGCATAGTTGAAAGTACTCTGAGTGCAGAACTTCTTAATGTCAGCAGGCGCCTTACAGACAACAAGCCATTACTTCATTTAGGAAGAACGGAATCCATACTGTTTGGGTCAATGATAAAATTGAAGAGGTCCCCTGGTTTTAATTTTGTTGTTGGTGATACTGTGCCCGCAGCTAAGGAGTCAGTCAATTACCTTAGTTGTGTTCTGGGTAGCAATATGTCAGGGGTGTGCCAGGCTGAAAGCTCACCAAGGTCAATCAAAGAACATACTTCTTAGCCAGAATTTCAAAATTTCTGGACAGGAAAGCAATGGTGACCCTGGCAGGAGCTCTTGTTCAGCCTGATTTTGACTATGTTTGCTGTTCATGGTACAATGGCCTAACTTCATAACTTCAAAGCAGAATTCAGACTTCTCAAAATAAGGTAATTAGGATTATCCTGAATCTCCCCATGATAACGCACCTTGACCCTTCTCATTTTGGGAGCCTTGGGTGGTTGAAAGTACAGGATAGAGTCTTTCAGATTAAGTTGTGCATGGTACATAAGATTGTGCATGGTGCTGTCCCTCAATATCTAAAAAAATATTTCATATTTCATCCAGGTGAGGTATATTCACAGCCATACCACTACGGTCAGTTCTACTGATTTTGTGATTTTGTTCCTTCAAGGTTCAAGAATAACCTGGGAAAACAAACTTTCTGTACATGGCAGTAAATCTGTGGAATAGATTGCCAGGAAATCTTAAAATCATAAGCAGCTTGAGAAGTTTTAGGCTGGCACTTAAGAATTGGCTCGGAGGTTATTTGCAATAGGATTTTATGGCAATTCCTGTTCCAATTACTGTCAATTACCGTTCAAACACTACTCCATATTTCTACCAGTTCTACCTGTTCCTTTTTCCATTTATTTTAATTTATTTTATTTATCTCTTTTTTTATATTCTATTAACCTATTTCACTGTCACCTGCTTTGGCAACATTGTAATGACTGCAGTCATGCCAATAAAGCATTATTGAATTATTGAATTGAATTATTGAATTAATAGGATGTCTTTCCTTTGTTTTATTTCTTGGTTTTGTATTGATGTAGCTTACGTATTTAACTGTTTTTTTATGGATTTTTCCCCTTTTTCTCCCCAATTGTACTTGGCCAATTACCCCACTCTTCTGAGCCGTCCTCCACCCCCTCTGCTGATCCGGGGAGGGCTGCAGACTACCACATGCCTCCTCCCATACATGTGGAGTCACCAGGTGCTTCTTTTCACCTGACAGTGAGGCGTTTCGCCAGGGGGACGTAGCATGTGGGGGGATCACGCTATTCCCCCCAAACAGGTGCCTCGACCGACCAGAGGACTGCAGCAACCAGGACGCATACCCACATCCGGCTTCCTACCTGCAGGCACAGCCAATTGTGTCTGGAGGGACACCTGATCAAGCCGGAGGTAACACGGGGATTTGAACCAGTGATCCCTGTGTTGGTAGGCAGCGGAATAGACCGCCATGCCACACGGAAGCCCTACTTTAGTTAGTTTGTGCAGACCTGGACTTGTATATAATCTGTTGAAGGGGCTGTGATGTGATGTTGATATAGTGATGTAATTGTTCCTGATGTACAGAGTTGGATTAGTTTTATTAAATGAGTAGCAAGAGGGACCAGGCATCGTCCACCCAGCACGGAGGTATGTCATGCTGTTGGTACAGTGAGTAACTTGCTGAGTGACAGTGTCGGCACAGGTGATGATTGCATTGCATTGCATTGTATTATTGTTTTGATTCATGCGTTTGTATCATTTCTGCCGTGTCCGATCTGCCGCCGTGACCCCTCCCCTGCACACTCCCCATCCCTAAAGGGTCCACCATGGAAATAAACCTCAGGCCTTTATTGTCTTATCCTGACTTTTCCTTATATAAGCACCCACTGCCCTGGCAGAACCGGTGTTTCTTTTTTAAATGAAGTTGTCAGACAAAGTCAGTGAGTCGACGAGACTAGTCTCTCCTCGTCTAATGTCGGTCCACGCCTCACTCGCGTCCTTTCCTCGTCTTCAGCGTCGCGTAATACGCATGCTAGGTCTTTGACCCAATAGGTTCTCCGTCATGTTTGAGACGTCGTGAGAGTTCTTTCTTCTGTATTGTTCTCTAATTGGTTTAAGACACCGTGACCCTGCCCCGCACAAGCAGCGAAGATGAATGAATGAATGATTTAAGATGAGATAGAAAACAAAGTGGCCTTGAGAGGCGTATTCATTTGTCCGCCATTAACTTTCTGTATTAAGCGTTTCAAAACATCTTAACATGACATGCAGGTAGGAATGCTATCCATCTGCGACATGCATTCTTGCATAACACAGCATTCTTTGTGTGTGTGTTTGTGTGACTCAAACTCAAACATATGACTCTGTGTGCAACCTCATACGGTCTCCGTCGACAACAGAAGTCCATATTAACATATTTGTGAACCCTCGCTGCCATTCCACGCCTCCTGCGCTTGACACAGAATGCTCAGGAAGCCAGCGAGGCACGGCATCAACACTGTCACGAGAATGATGAATGGGTCAAGTGCTCGTACGTGTGCACGCGGGAGAAACCCGTCCAACCACTTCCCTCGGATCCGTCACCGTGCATCATGCACATCCGCTGAGCTGGGCCACGGACCGGGTTTCTGCAGAGCGCTGATGGAAACTGCCGGGTCAAGTGTGCTTCTGTTGTTCTACGTCACGACCGCCGTCCCAGAGGGCTTTGCAATCGCACAGTGAAAAACGGGCCGATGCAGTGAAACAGAAAGAAAAGCAGTACGGTAATACATCACATCAGCAGGCCCTAGTGTTTAGTGCTAACAGGTGGGTCCGGATCGAGGTCCGAACATTACGACGCGTCCCGAGGCTGCTCTCGAGCAAGAGACATCTACTGCGCGTGCAGTGATGTCGACCAGGACAAACCAAGGCTGCGCGCTGCATGACAGAAGTGTGCTGGTTTCACAGAACCGTCAGTTCAGAACCACACATTAGGGCTGGACCGCTGGACCGTGACAAGGTCATTTTGTCACTTCACAGATTCACGGGGCTGATGACTAACAGCCTGTTGTGTGGGATTTGTTGTGACTGGATGGGCCCACAGAGTTAAATCTGATAAAGGACAAGACATGTTCGCCCTCAAGCTAGCATAGTTTGTAGCGTGCCGTGTTAATTAGCCCTGACTCAGCTGGAAAGCAATACTCTGATCATATCGGTTTAGGTATCACTATGTGGAGTATTACTCTTTAATCGTGTTACTGTTAGTCCGTCCATCCATTGCATGAGCCAAGTTCTGGTCGCCGGAGCGTATCCCAGCAACCGTTGTTCAGCCAATATTAATAATCAGTCGATAATGTCAATAATGAAAATAATCAATAAAATACCAATAAAATAAATAAATGCTAAATATATGATAATAACATAATATAATATTAATAAATAATATATATATAATATGAACATAAATAATAAAATAATGATTAAAAAATCAATCAATAATCATCAATATCACTGTTAACATGTTGTAAAACAAGCACAGATCATCTGCTCTCATTTGCCTTCGCGCCGTGTACAGTTGTGGGTCCGGGAGCCACACATTACAAAGGGTACTCATACGTGAGCGACCGAAAAGTAGAAACAGGCCACGATGGCGAGACAACACTCGTGCGGTGGGCGGTGTCGGACCCTGTCCGTCTCCCCGGGGTTCAACGAAATTCAATCGCACGGCAAACACAATGCCGCTCTATTCGAAACGAGCCGTGTTTTAGGACTGGGCCGGAGACGAGGCGCACACACCCTCATGTGCAAAACCGGTGTGCAATCCCTGAAATATGAGATTAGGAGATTATTGCTGCACTCCTGACCTTTCCTACGACCGAGCGGCCCCAAAGCACCCGCCCCTTCTACGCCTGCGTCGCCCCGGACCGGCCCAGAGAGGGGTTCAGGTTCAAAGTTCAGCGTCTGGGGTTTCCCCTTTCACACTCAACCTTGATAACCAGGGCCAAAGCAATTTCGACAGCGACGGAAAAGGCTCTCATTCACACACACACACAGACGCACACACACACACACACACACACACACACACACACACACACACATGTACCACAAACAAACAGAGGTGCACTCAATCAGAACATGTCAAACACAACTTGAGACAAAGATCACAAAAAGCCATGGTGGGTTTAAGAGGAAGGCCATCTTGCTTTTGAACCTGTCCGTGGGGGGGGGGGGGTCACGAGCCG